>NC_050575.1:9510672-9628144 GCF_011100635.1 Trichosurus vulpecula | reverse complement strand
ATAAAAACTACACTTTTTGTTTTTTGAATCCTGCTTTTGCCTATACATGTATTCAGTCTTCTGAAAATTCCTTGTCATGAATTCTTCTACAGTAACAGAAATAACTTGGGGTCCAGGCCTGGACTGTCTATAGATATAGATATGATGTGATGTGATGTGACATGATATGATATGATATATGACATAATGTAGTCTAATATGTGATATGATGTATTACAATATGATTAAATGTGATATGATATCATATACATATATATTTCCTTGAAATGCTGGGACCTTTTTCATTTGCATGTGTACTGCCATCTGTTATATAGGCCAGTCTAATATTATTTTTTATTAATTTTTTTAAATTTTATTTTTAGTTTTCAACATTAATTTCCACAAGATCTTGAGTTACAAATTTTCTCATCTCTACCCTTGCCCCCACCCCAAAGTGGCATGTATTCTGATTGCCCCTTTTCCCAGTCTGTCCTCTCTTCTATCACTCTCCTTCCCCCCATCCCTTTCTCCTTACTTTCTTGTAGCACAAGATAGATTTCTATACCCCATTGCCTGTATATCTTATTTCCCAGCTGCATGCAAAACAACTTTTTTTTAACATTTGTTTTCAGAACTTTGAGTTCCAAATTCTCTCCCTTCTTCCCTCCCCACCCACCCTCCTTGAGAAAGCAAGCAATTCAATATAGGTTATATACGTATCATTATGCAAAACACTTCCATAATAGTCAGGTTGTGAAAGACTAACTATATTTCCCTTCATCCTGTCCTGTCCCCGTTTATTCAATTTTCTCCTTTGACCCTGTCCCTATTCAAAAGTGTTTGCTTCTCACTACCCCCTCCCCAGTCTACGCTCACTTCTATCATCCCCCTTCTTATATCCTTCCCCCCTACTTTCCTGTAGGGTAGGATACCCAATTGAGTGTGTATGTTATTCCCTCCTTAAGCCAAATCTGTTGAGAGCAAGATTCACTCATTCCCTTTCACCTACCCCCTCTTTCCTTCCATTACAACAGCTTCTACTTGCCACTTTTATGTGAAATAATTTAACCCATTCTATCTCTCCCTTTCTCCTTCTCCCAACATATACTTCTCTTACTTCTTAATTTTATTTTTTAGATACGATCCTTTCATATTCAACTCACCTTGTGCCCTCTGCCTATATACATATATATATATATATATATATATATATATATATATATATATATATATATATATATATATATATATATATACACATACACACACACACACACACACACACATATATATATATATCTATCTATATATATATCTATATATATATATATATAGATATGTATGTATTTCCTTCAAATATCCTAATGCTGAGAAAAGTCTCATGAGTTACAAATATCATCTTTCCATGTAGGAATGTCAACAAAAGAGTTCAAAGTTAGTAAGTCCTTTATGATTTCTCTTTCTTGTTTACCTTCTCATGCTTCTCTGGATTCTTATGTTTGAAAGTCAAATTTTCTATTCAGCTCTGGTTTTTCCATCAAGAATGCTTGAAAACCCTCTATTTCATTGAAAATCTATATTTTGCCCTGAAGTATTATACTTAGTTTTGCTGGGTAGGTGATTCTTGGTTTTAATCCTAGCTCTTTTGACACCCAGAATATCATATCCCAAGATCTTCGATCCCTTAAGGTAAAAGCTGCTATATCTTGTGTTATCCTGATTGTGTTTCCGCAATACTCAAATTGTTTCTTTCTGGCTGCTTGCAATATTTTCTCCTTGACCTGGGAACTCTGGAATTTGGCTACAATACTCCTAGGAGTTTTCTTTTTGGCATCTTTTTTCAAGTGGTGATCAGTGGATTCTTTCAATTTCTATTTTATCCTGTGGTTCTGGAATATCAGGTCAGTTTCCCTGGATAATTTCTTGAAAGATAATGTCTAGGCTCTTTTTTTGATCATGGCTTTCAGGTTGTCCAGTACTTTTTAAATTATCTCTCCTGGATCTATTCTCCAGGTCAATGGTTTTTCCAATGACATATTTCACATTGTCTTCCATTTTTTTCATTCTTTTGGTTGTTTTATAGTTTCTTGATTTCTCATAAAGTCACTAGCTTCCACTTGCTCTATTCTAATACTTAAGGCAGTATTTTCTTCAGTGGTCTTTTGGACCTCCTTTTCCATTTGACTAATTTTGCCTTGTAAGGCATTCTTCTCCTGATTGGTTTTTTGGGCTGCTTTTGCCATTTGGGTTAGTCTGTTTTTTAAGGTGTTATTTTCTTCAGTATTTTTGGGGTCTCCTTTAGCAAGTTGTTGTCTCACTTTTCATGATTTTCTTGCATCACGATCATTTCTCTTCCCAATTTTTCCTCTACTTCTCTTACTTGATTTTCCAAATACTTTCCAAGATCTTCCATGGCTTGAGCTCAATTCGTATTTTTCTTAGAGGGTTTTGATGTAGGATCTTTGGCTTTGTTGACTTCTTCTGGCTGTATGTTTTGATCTTCTTTGTCACCAAAGAAAGATTCCATAGTCTGAGTCCTTTTATGCTGTCTGCTCATTTTCCCAGCCAATTATTTGACTTTTGAGCTCCTTGTCAGGGTATGACTGCTTCCAGAGTGGAGAGTGCTCTGTTCTGAACTTCAGGGGTTTTGCACTGCTGTTTTCAGAGCTACTTCTATTCTGAGGTGTTATGATACTGTGTTGGTAATCAAAAATGGGCTCCTTAGCACTTAGTCAACAAATGCCCTTGAATAGTTTGGCTTTTTCCCCTGAACTAACTGAATGCTGTTTGTATGTTGGAATGGAGTAAGCTTGTTGGCCCCTTCACCTTTCTTCCTTTGCTTAAGCAGATCGAAAGAACCTGCGCTTTCCCTGGCATACCTTACACCCCCGCAGAAGCCGGATGGTTAAAAAGAGCTTCCGTTGGAGCCAGAGGCTGCTACAGCTACAGCTACAGCTACAGCCAAAGCTGAAGCAGGAGCTGCCAGTAGCAGAGCTGACCTACGTGCAGATTGAGGAGTGCTGAACAAGGACTTGAGGCCAGTGGGTAATCTTTTTACCATAGAGGGGAAGCATGTATATGATTTTGCTTTATACCATCATGCTTCTCTGTGGCCTCCTGGTTACTCCTGTGAGGCAGACTTATTGGGCCTGGAAGCTTTTGATCAAAATATCAAAATGGGGATGCTGGTTTGTGGGTTGGTTACTGTGGAGCCTAAATATACGCTTTGATTCTTCTGCCTCCTACTTTAAAGATTCCTTATATCCGGCGGTTCCAAACCTTTCAGACATATATATAATCCTCTTTGAAATTATAAACTCTGCCCTCATAATACAGATACTCCACTCAAGGCCTGTGTTCTGGTCTGTGAGTCATCTAAAGCACTTCTCTCTGCTGTGTAACTTCCAGGAGGACTCTCTTTCCATATCCACCACAACCTCTGCCACACCAATACTCCTACTCCCTCAAGGACCACCAATCAGGACTGTGAACCAGATCTAAGCCGGGCAAAGCAAGAGAATCCTACCTCAGCTTCAGCAAAGAAATCTCTGCACTCCCACTCTGATCAGCCCCCTGATTCCTCTCACCATCTGTGAGCCTGGAGATGCAGTAGCAGCCCCCATTGCTGCTGCTGCTACAGCAGCCACCTCCACTACCCCAGGGCTGGGGCCCAACTGGGCACTTCTCTCACCCAGGTCCAACAGTTTTCCCACTGATCTGCTCAGTTGTCTTTGCCATTTGTGGGCTGAGAAGCCTGGGAACTTCCACAGCTCAGTGATCCAGGTGCCTGAGGCCTGCTCCATCAGTTCTACTACAGCCTGGTCTCTACTGACCCAGCTCACACTAGGCTGTGCTCTGCTCCCAGCACTGCAAGATAGACCCTTCCCAGAGACCATCAAGGCCATCTTGGGCTGGAGACTTGTTTCACTCTGTCATATCGTGGGTTCTGTAGCTCTAGAATTTGTTTAGAGTCATTTTTTACAGGTGTTTGGAGGGATTTGGGTGAGAGCTCAAGGAAGTCCTTGTTTTCATTCCACCATCTTGGCTCTGTCCCCCCCCAGTCTAACATTAGGTACCAACTTTTGTACTCCCTGAGTCCACTGTTCTGCCAGAAGTGCTGCTTATAGATGGAAAACTGAGCTCTAGTTAAGGCCAGAAACTTGTTGCATACATTTGGCAAAGCTTCTTGTCTTCTCTGGGCTTTAGCAAGAATCCAAGAGCTACAAGAAGGAACATATATGACAGAGTGTGAAAGAATAATATTCAATAAATCTATATTTGGCTAAAAGACATTATGTGAAAAGTCTGCTGGTATCTGGTATCGAATCAAAAAGAGGAGGGCTCCAGGAGACTCCAATCTTAGCTCTACCATAGAGCAACTTTGTGATTGTGGTCAAATCATTTAACCTCTCTGAGCCTTGGATTTCTGAGCTACCAAATTAGGCATTTCAATCAAAATAAACTTTAAAATCTCTTCCAGGTCTAACTCTTGGCTTCTTTAATCTTTTATTAATCTTAAGGAAGATACAGGACTGATATTATCCACTACTTTGCAGATAAGAAGTGGGAGGGTGAGAGACAGTGGTGGAATTCACCTGGTTTGTACTAGTTTGGTACCTAATTTTAGGTTGAGTTCGCAGACCTGTTGTTGGGAGGGGGGCAGGGGTTGCGCCTGCCGTGGCCACATCAGCAGGGGTGGTGGGGCCTCGGCTCTGTTTTATGGCTAACCCATTGTTAATTTATTTGAATTTCACCACTGGTCAGAGTGATCTTCATAACATAGCATCCATGTAACTCTTCAGGGTTATTACACATTTTTTCTCTTTTGTATGTACTACAGACCAATAAAACTAGAAAACACTTCATTTCCAAACTGCCTGTCTGCATTGACATGCCCTCCTTCTTCCCTCTACCTTTTGGAATCCATAGTTTCTTAAAAGACTTGACCCAAATGCCCCCTTTTCTAATGAAACCTTCTCTTATCTCCTCCAGCTACTAGGGCCTTCTTTCCCTCAAAATTACCTTGTACCTATTTTGTAAACGTTTCTATATGTAAATTTTATCTACTGTATTTATTTGCATGTTCCTTTTGGCTAAAGACTTTCATTTTTTAAGGGTATCCTCAGTTCCTGGCTTGGTTCCAGATGCGGTATAATTGCTTAATAAATGTTGTTTGGTTGGTTGGTGTTGTAATGGGATGAGTTAAAAAGATCTGAGTTCAAATATTGGCTCTGCAGCATTGTCGCTATGTTCCCCAATCCCCATCCCCATCCTTCCACCTTTCATTCCATCTTTCTTCTTTAGGTCACCTACCTGGTCACCCTCACCTACCAAAGTCAGTTAAACTAGGTGGTTACAAAAGTCTCTTCAATATCTAAACGCCAGCCTTTTCCATAGTTAGTCAGCACTGGAACTTAGTTCTTCTTGACTATAAATACTCCCACTACCCTCACTGCCTTTCACCATGCTGACCTTTCTTATGGATGAGTTTTCCCATGGACTATGTAACTGCCTATTAGAAATGCCACAGGCTTCAACCAATTGGTTTTTTGTCTACAAGGGCCATTCCTGGAAAAAAAAAAAAACTGTTGCATTTTTTAGTAGAGTAGTTGTGCACTATTGCTGCAGAGTTTTGTAAATTTTGTTTGCTGTGGCCATTTGTTTTGCTTACTATTTTTTATTGTTAAAAAGGACAGTTCCTTAGAAGGCAGGTTATGAGGAAGTGACGGGGATGTGAAGGGGAAAAGATTAACAAAATAAGAATTTCCTTTAAAACATTTAAAAAGAGGAACTGTTTTTGTATCATTGACTAGTTTAGGGCATGGTTAAAGAGGGAGGATTTGTCCTGTATCCCATATATAGTAGCTTCTTGTACAAACAACATAGTTATTTTCTTGTTGTCTTCCCCATTAGACTGAAGTCCTTGAGAGCAAGGACTGTTGTTTTCATTTCTTTGTGTCCTCATAGTGTCTTACACATAGTAGGCACTTAAATTCACATTGACTGACTTCTAATGCTTATCGACTAATTGGCTTAGTTTCTCTAAAAGTATACAGGAATTAACATCATTATTATTCTGTTTAGAAAAAAAAAACCTTGTCACAAAACACGTTTTTTTTTAAATTTTGCTGTGAGATTTTTTCTTTTATCTTACAATTGCTAGAAAATGCAAGCTGAAGTCACTTGGGTTGTAGCATTTCTGATTAGTAAAACATGCACAAGTACTCTGTACTCTTTAGGCAGGAATGCTTATATATTAATACATGACCTTGGACAGATTTTGACTAGAAATTAAATAAAATAACTATTTTACCTCTATCCCTTCACTCTCTGAGTGGGGCTACAGGCTTACACACATCTGGGTCCATTTTGGGGCCAGACCCCAATGCAATCAATTTCTCTTTGGTTCATTAATGCTTTCACCTCAATTTCTTCCAGAAAATCTCTAAAACAAAGCTGAATTATGGCTTGAGTATAGAGTGTCCCCAAATGTGGTTAACAAGGTCTCTTCCCACACATGCACTCCATGTACAATATGGGTTTGGGGCACTGGGCATTTTTTTTAATTTCCCATCATAGAAACTAAATAAGAAACAAAGAACTCACAGATATGTGTGATAGAAAAAAAAAACACAAGTTGTATACAACACACAAATATACAGTGAAATGCATTCACTGTACTCTCCCAAACCCCAGAAAATAGGACTTTCTGTAGAAGTGCTACTCAGACAATTCACATCCACCTCTGGCTTGCATCTTTGGAGCTACTCAAGCAATCACACAGAAGGCTGGCAAGGTACATATCTGCTATCGCCAGGATAATCCTTTAGTCTTTCAGTTACAGGAGGCTCCTTTTAGTGATCCCCCTTTCTTCTGATAAATACGGTTACCAAAATCTTTTCCTTCTACGTGGCTCGCTGATGTCTCACTCTTAAACTCAGCATTACTCATAAAGTAGCCCTCAGTACTGAAAATAGTAATTTCTTAAGATTGCTAGTTACTGGCTATGTGCAGGAAAACATAGATAAGGCAGGAGAAGCCAGGAATTGTGAGGTCTAGATACTCCGGTTTCAGATTCACTGGACAAGCAGATGTCTTCTTGAGCTTCTGCAATAAGCTACCATTTATATGGTGGAGGCGGGGAAGGGGCCGTGGTTCAGTATAAATATCATTCCCCACCTCCCTTAATACAGTCCAGTCAGGAAGACCAAAGGAGAGCTAGTAAGTGAAAAAGGTCACAAGGGGTCAGTCATTTCCATAACTCACTCTTATCAACCACAGAGGGAGGGTATTCCCTGGAAAAGAGAGTTCATTTCTCATACACACACACACACACACACACACATACACACACACACACACACATACACATTCTTAGTCAATCATAGTGGTCAAGTCAATCAAGTAGCTATTAACCAATAAGAGAAGTTATATACTAGGACTTCTCAGCAAAGGGCCAGGGAATATATCCCCTGATCTGTTGAGTGTCTACGTTAGGAGCAATATCTAGTAGGGTCCCTGCTTTGTAGGCAGACACAGAAGCTAACCTGAGATTTGATCAATCCATCAGACTGAGCTATTAATGTGATTTTCCAGTAACTAAAGGCACAAATAGTTGATGCTCCCTTTAGACTTGATGTACCATGGTCATAGGAGCCAACAAATCTTTCTGAATAGATATTTTTTTCTATTTGGTCCAGTGATGTATCCTTGTTGAGTATAGTTTCCATGACATCCTTAAGACAACTTTTTTGTTGTTGTGATAGCTGAATATTGATTAGTCTACAAGCATCTTATTTGGTTACAAACCCTTAGTCTGAACCATCAGAACAGCCAGAACAAAGTACCTCCTTCTAACCAAAGTCCATGTCACATAATCTCATCAAATTGTTTGGGGAGCCCCTCTGCTTCATATAATAACTGAGCATCCGGGAAAATTCTCTACATATCTGGCACTTAATAGATGTTTGTTGAATTTAATTAAATGTCCACCCCCTCTCCATTTCTTTTATCCTGTCCATACGCTAAGGGCCAGTGCAAGAATTACATTCTCCATGAAATTCTCCTTGATCATTCTTTCTTACATATATATCTTATCCACCTCCTCTAGCAGCAACAAGAATCTGAACTTAATGAAATATCCTGAGTTGTTCCCTTTATAGATTTTCACAGCATTATAGATCTAGGCCTAGAAAGAACCTCAAGGCCTTTTAATCCAACAATCATATTTTACAGAGGAAGGAAACTAAGGAACCTCATTCAGGTAATAAGACTCAAACGTATGATTGGATCATTCGGGTAGTAAGACTGAAAGGTAGGGTTTGAACCTAGATATTCTATCTCTAGTGACAATATTATTTCCCCCGTAGAATATTACCTCATATTGCAGATGAAAAAATTGGACTTGCTATCAGTAGGGCTAGATTAAGTACTGGATTCTCCACTTTTGGTAGCGTGACTTTGAGAGAGTAATATTTATTTGAACCTCATTTTACTCCTTTGTACAATAGGAATAAAATTTATATTCTACCTAATGAATTGATATAAATATAATACTTTATTACTTTATGGATTACTGATTTCAGCAGGCCACCAATCTAATCCATTGAGTCACCCAATTTTAGTATTCGGCACCACTAAATTGATGTGGCCCAAGGAAC
This sequence comes from Trichosurus vulpecula, assembly GCF_011100635.1. NCBI lineage: Eukaryota > Metazoa > Chordata > Mammalia > Diprotodontia > Phalangeridae > Trichosurus > Trichosurus vulpecula. The sequence goes on along the minus strand of NC_050575.1, from coordinate 9,619,505 downwards.
TTAGAACCCACTGGTCAACCTTTCTGAACTCTGAACTAGGCTGGTGTTTGAATGACAGACACACAGTCTGTCACTAGGCCTGTAATTGAATTATACCAACTTGGCACAACCTGCTAGACTTTGCACTTTTCTGGCACAGACTTGAAAAGCTCTGGGTCCCCTCCACACCACAACGAGACATTGGCAGAGGACATCAGTGGAAGAAAGTTGTGAGAAAGTGCTTTGTAGACTGTAAAGTGATACAGCGATGGGAGCAATTAGTATTATGAATTCCAATAAGTAGTTGATGTCCAAACACTGGATGAGAGACTCCAAACTTCTCTAAAGTCAGAATAAAAAAGAAGGGGATGCCATGCTGACTAAGTCTAGGTCAGGATTGGGCCTGGGGATTCAGGAAGGCAAAAAAACAAACCCAGAGCCATTTTATGGGAGAGGAGATGCCACACATAGAGTTTCCCTTGACTTCAGAAAGGAATGGGGGATTAACAGGGATTTGGTGGGAAAGGACTTTGGGGAGAAATTATGCAAGTTATGAAGTAGAAGATCATTAATATAGACAAGTCTGATGTGGTATAATGCCTGAAAGAAGACACATACATACATACATATATATGCATATATACACGCATATGCATATATATACACATATATGTGTGTGTGCATGTGTGTATGATACACTATCTAATTGGGAAACTAGCAAAGATTTAGTGTGAAACAAACTTTGGTAGAAACATTGAGCATCGGCACTCGAAGGCTCCATATAGTCTAGACCCTTAACTTTGTATTCTGATTGGACATTGCCAACCTTATTTTTTCTATTGAACATACATTTTCACATGGTACTTGTTTTTGTTACCACAACCAACAGTGTCAAAAAGATATGAACTCATAAAAAAGAAATTTAATAAGTTACTGATGTAGTTAAAAGTACAAGTAAATAAAAACACATATAGAACCTTTGAGAATGTCAACAGAAGAATGTATCTAGATCTAATGTTGAAACTGTGAACTACATTTAGCCAGTAGATCACTTGGTATCTGACAGAGGTCAACTTTATGGCCGAAGGACAGCGGGCTTCTTGATGTTTCTTACACGTGACACTCCACCTACCAACTTCATAGCTGTCTCCCATTCCGGGAATTCTGTCTCTTTTTATCTCTACCTATTGGCTTCACTGGATTCTTTCAAGACTCAGCCCAAATCCTAACTTTTTCAGGAAGTTTTTCCTCCCTATCCCCCTTCCCATAGGGCCTTTGCTTTGAAATTACATACATATAATATACATATACACATACACATACATATACCTACATATACATATACACATACACATACATATACATATACACATACACACATACATATACATATATACCGACACTTACACATACATATACACCTACACCTACACCTACATATACATATACACATACACATACATATACATATACACATACACCTACATATACATACACATACACATGCACATACACACATGCACATACACATACATATACACATACATATACATACACATATACACATACACATACACCTACATATACACATACACATACACATACACATACATATACACCTACACCTACACCTACACCTACACCTACACATATATATACACATACACATACACCTACATATACATACACATACACATGCACATTCGCATGCACATACAGATGCACACATATATAATCTCAAAGGAAACAGCATATAAAAATGTATGTACATATTTTTATATCTTCTATATGTATATTCTCTCTCTCCACTATATATGTATATGCATATGCATATGTATGTGCATGTGCATGTGTATGTGTGTGTATGTGTATATGTGTGTATTTTTTCACATATTGTTTCCTCTAGTGGAGTCTGAGTTGCTTGAAGGCAAGGAAAACAGTACGTTTTCGCATTTCATTGTTATCTCCAAGCTTATCACAATGCTTGGCACAAAGTAAACATTTAATATGTGATTGTTGACTGACCAAATTACTGAAATACCTATCTAACTGGCTTGTTGGGAAGAAAGTGACTTTCTCAACATTAAAACAGCCTAAGAATATGAACTCTGATTATTATTTTATAAATTATTTAGATTGAGATCCCAAAAGATTAGGTGACTTACTGAAGGCCGGAGAGCCAAGTAATAAGCTGAGATTGGAGCTCAGGTCTTAGCATTCCCTAAAACAATATCCTTTCTGTTATATACAATGTTGAATATAAGAGGGGCAGGATAAGAAGATATTATGAAGCCTATACTAATGTTTAAATGGCATTAAACAATCCTTCCCATTCCTACCTGTCCATGATGCGTACGTATCTATGCATTTTATTTTGTCATATACACTTTGTCTTAAGGATGTACAGGGAGAATATTTATCTCTTCTGGATCCTCCTCAGGATCCTTCAGCTTCCTAGGAATCCAGTGGAAACCAGTAGATTTCAAGACAAAAGAGAGAAAGTAGGTATTTGTCCACGGTAAGTTGTTACATGCACAGTTTCAGGGGAACTAGACACAGAGAATTTTCCCTTCCTAATAGGTCAAATATAGACGGGTACATGAGTTGGGGGATACTTCACATCAGCATCACCCCAAAAATCTTTATTTTTTCTTAATTAGTAGAAATTCCTTTGGTCTTTCTCTTACTCTCAACTCCATTGAAAGGAAAATAAAACCCTTAAATTTTCTGACAAACTTAAAATGTGGGGATCATGTTAGATGATCTCTATAGCTCTCTGGAATCTTTAGAACTTCATTTGATCCTTGGAGCATAGTTAGATAATAAGTCAAGGACTGTTATTTCCCTTTATAGCTAGTATAGATGAGTTACCAAAAAGGCATGAGACTTGCCCATAATCCTATAACTTCTTGTCAGTCAAACTGGAGCTAGAAGCAAGGTTACGTCATTTCTTACCTAGGTTTTATTATTATTAGGCTAGAGGTAGGCCCTAGTTACAAAACCATGGTATGTAGGCAGGAATTTTCCAGTGTAGCTAAAGATCTATGCTCATGCATTATCAGCTTGCTCAAATGTAAATCTATCTGCTTATATTCCTCCAGCAGGATGTAAGTTAATTGAAAACAAAGACTATTTTTAATTTTCTTTTTATACCCTCCTCCCAGTTACACACATGCTCATACCTATGATAGTGCCTTGCATTCCCACCCAACATTTTTTTCACTACTCTGTGTTGCCTCTCTAACTAGAATCTAGGGTATCCTCATACCATAAGACATGGGAGAATTTTAGAAGTGAGTGAGAAATAGAAAGACACACTTCAATTCATTGTGAAGACCTTCCTCACAATTAGGGATAGTAATGGAATAGGGTTCCTAAAGGGGTAGTGAGGTCCTCATCGTTACCATTGGTTAAGACCATAGGGTACAGGGGCAGCTGGGTGGCACCGGTCCTGGAGTCAGGAGGACCTGAGTTCAAATTTGGCTTCACACACTTGACACACTTACTAGCTGTGTGACCTTGGGCAAGTCACTCAACCCCAATTGTCCTGCCTTCCCCCCTCCAAAAGAAAAAAAAAAGCAAAAAAAGATCATAGGGTGTGGTAGAGGAAAATAATCCATCAGGCATTAGGTTGAATTAGAAGACCCCCCTAAGGTTCTTTCCAACTCTAAGATTATAGGACTATAGGAAAAGTTTTGTAAAGCACAAAACCATAATCATAACTCTCTAATTTATTCTTTTGGTAAATTCTGATTTGTATCAATCAACCATGCTCTAGGTGGAGGGTGTCTTTATTTAGAGTCAGTTGAGCTGAAGAGCCTGTGGACACAATCAATTGTGCCCTGTGAGATGCCAGCAAGGAGATATAACAGGCTGTTTGATGGGTGAGATATTTCATGACAAGGTGTCGCCACACCAAAGCATGCTCGAGTCAACAGCTTCAGCCTTGCTCATGCTCCTATGTTGCTGTGGCTTCATTGATTTCACCCTGCTACTCCCAGGAAAAAAAACAGCTACCGATAACATGCTACAACTGCTCAAATGCAGTCACATTAGATTTCTAGGCTTCTTCCCTTGGGAGACAGCATTGGCTAGTGGAATGAGCTATGGTTCTTGAGGCAGAGGAACTGCATTCCAATCCCATCTCTGACAGTTTTTACCTTAAGTCAACTGGTCAGACTTTCTGGGCTCAATTCCATCCTCTCTAAAATAAATGATTCAACCCAGACAAACTTTGGGTAGATCTATGATCTTTCATGAAAATCAAATAAGGATTTTTCTCTTACATGTACTGAGGAAAATTTGAAATGGATCTGAAGTTTAGTATTGGTCCAAATGCAGCAAACATTAACCAGTTGCCTATCACAGTCCAGGGTGTGTGGCATGCATTGAAGAAGAGACAGTTTAGATAACAAGGTCTTTTGCTGTCATTCTGCTTATAGTCTAATAAGACAAAAGCACAGAAAATTATAATACCTAATAATTCAGGAAAAGTACATCAGCAAAATTGAAACAAAGTGTTTTGTAAGACCCAAAGGAGGTGATCAGGGAAGTTGAATGTTACAGAAGGATCATTGGCATGATGAAGTAGAGAAAGTACTACCATTAAGGCTGTTGTTCAGTCATGTCTGATTCTTCACGACTCCATTTAGGGTTTTCTTGGCAAAGATAATGGAGTGATTTACCATTTCCTTCTCTAGCGAGATGAAGATGTAGATGAGGAACTGAGGTAAACAGGGTTAAGCTACTTGCCCAGGGACACAGAGCTAGTAAGTATTAAGGACCTGGCTTTTGTCCTCAGGTCTGATACTTACTAACTGTGACTGTTACTAACTCATCTGCAAAAGGAGTGGGATAATACTTGCTCTGTGTTCGTCATAGTATATAATACAATCATAGCATTGTGAGGAAATTACTTTATGAATCTTTAAAAGACTAAGAAAATGTGAGTTATTAAATGCAGAAGAATACATTATTTTGGACAATAGAACGATTAGCTATGATCAATGCTTGAAGGTTTATCATATGCAAGAGAGAATAGACCTGTTTTCTTTGGCCCTAGAGGACAGAATGAGAAGCAGGAACAGTGGGTATTAATTAGGGAAGGAGACTCAAAAATAATCTTCCTAAAAATAAGACATATCAAAAAATGAAATATTCATCCTTGTGCAGCAATGCACATAGGATCACAGATTTAGGGCTTAAAAGGGCCTTAGATACCATCTTAGTAGAACCTCTCATTTTACAGAAGAGCAAACCGAATCCCAGAGAGGTCCAGTGATTTGCCCACTGTTACACAGAGTCAGTAGGAGATCCCAGATGAAGTCCTTTTCATACTTCACTGTCTAGTCACAAGAGATCCTTAAAAAGAAGCTAGATCATTATTTTTCCAACATGCTTTAGAAGAGATTTATATATTCACTTAAGATTTAATTAACTAGCTCTTAATATTCTGTGATTCAATGAAATAATAAACAGTACGATAAAGTCTATTCAAAGTCTTACCGGTGTGTTCTGTGACCTTCAGATCAGCTCTTCCTTTCATAGTCTACAGCTGCTCAAAGACATTTCAGTCACACAGTTAGATGGGTCCAGAGCCTCAGGGGCTAAGACCAGGCCTTGGCTCCTACAGATTGCATATGGCTCCTTACTCAGAAAGAAAAGGGGAACCAAGAAAGATTCTTCAGCCACTACATGGGGGTAGGGGGAAATGAGTTTGGGGGAAGGAGTGTTGATAAACACACCTAGAAGGAAGTATGGCCAAACCAGCTTACTGTGTTAAAATGAAGGGTTTTTAATAAAAGCATGTATTTGTCCCCTGCAAAATAGGGTAATTGAATCTACATATATCTTATCTGCCATGATGGATGCAGGCTACTGTGCTGGACATAGAAGTTGATATGAAATGATATCATATATCTCAACTGAAGAAAATTTCAATCTAGTTAGAGTGACAATTTAGAACCATCTATTGTCAGAATTTTGGGGGTCAGACCTAAAACACAGGTCATCTTACTCCCTATTCAATAAACTCCCATGGTTCCCTATCTCTTCCAGCATCAGGGCTTGGTGTTCACAGCCCTTAATAACCTGGTCCCCTTCTACCCTTCCAGTCTTCTTATATCTTACTCACCCTCACAGATCTATGATATAGTAACACTGGCCTCCTTGTTCGTTCTTCAAAGAAGACATTCCTCCGTACTCTGCTTGTTTTCACTGTCTGTCTCCCGTGCTTGGAAGGCTCTCTCTCCTCCTCTCCATCTCCTGGTCTCCCTGGCTTCAAATCTCAGTTAAAATCACCTTTCTAAAGAAAGTCTTTCTCAATTTTATTTATTCCCTATGCCTTCCCTTTATTATTTCTAATTTATCTTTTTTTTACATTGTTTGGACACAGTTATTTACATTCCGTTTCCACCATTAAACTGTGAGCTCCTTAAGAGAAGGGGCTGGTTTTGCTTTTCTTTGTATCCCCGGGGTTTAGCCCAGTGACTGGTGTATCATAGGTGTTTAATAAGTGCTTATTGGTTGACTGAATTTAAAGGAAACTTGTAATCATCAAACTATAGCATATTGGAGCTAGAAGAGACTTTAGAATTGAAGAACAAAACAAAACAGAGTTGGAAGGGATTTGGATGTCAAAAGTCCACAGAATACCAAGAGTTGGAATGGGCCTCAAATGTTTTCTAATTTAAACCTTCTTAAAAGCATCAATGCCTTCTTCAACATCCCTATAGGCCTCTCATCATCTGCTTTGAAAAAAAAAAGATCTTGCCGTATCAAATGAGTAAGTAAAACTGGAAGAGACCATTACTTTTATAACAAAACAAACAGACTCAAGGAAATTATGATCTACCCTAGTCCCAATAGGTGGGATTTTAACCTTTATGAACCATCATCATTCCAAAGCCAGTTCTTATTCCACTGTGTCACGTACAGAGCATAAGAAATATAGATGTCTAGAGGAGAGAAAGAAGCTTCGGGGTGAGCAAGAAAGACTTCATGGAAGAGGATGGATGAACACAGTGGTATCAAACTGAAATAGAAATAGGGCCACTAAACCCTACATAAGGATCCCTGCTGGCATATATTGACTTAGAAAACCACATACTAATAAAATCCATCTTCTATTGTATTTTTATTTATTTCGTTAAATATTTACCAACTATATTTTAATCTGGTTCAGGAAACACCAGAAGAATATGTTTGACATCTCTGGACAGTTGGTTGTTGTCTTTCATTCCTGAAGAGGACCAAAATGAAATTACTATGTTTAAGTCAAGTTACAGTGTGTCCTACTGTGGCTGAATAGGCCAATAAAAGCTCAGAATGCTCTACCACAGGTCAGGCCAAATAGTCCATGTGAACATTTGGGGTATGTTCTTTAATTTGCACATCTTGTGTTTCTTTTGAGCTACTTTAATTCTGCTTTGCTCATAGAGCACAGCATCTTCTTAGATGAGGGCACACCATATTGGGTGGTCCTGTGCCAGTGTCTCCCACGTCACAGAATCAATTCCAAAGGTGGGATTTGTAGAGCTAGGGGAGAAAAGATGAGGGAATTCTGGGAATTAGGAGGTATTCAGATCCACGTGGATATTTGGGATGTTAGAGGTTTTAGTCTGCCACCACACATGGGAGAAAAAAGCTTGGGCTCTGAACTTCATCATCTCTACCCATTTCCCATCACATTCCAACATCATTCATGCATACACCTATTATCTGTACCCACTTTGTATTGGGGGAGACATGCAGGAATGTTGTGAGGAGCAGGTTCTGCTTACTTTTGAAATGATTCCAGAAAGCCTCATCATTCCATGAGAAGATAGGCTCCACCTTTCCCTCCCTCCCCCGTTGAGGGATAGAGGAGGTAGGGAGGGGGAATAGGAACCACAGAGAGGCCTTTAAAGCTACTGTCCAATTGCCTGAATAAGTGGACAACCTGCTACCAGCTCCTAATCCAGAATTCCCCAAATTAGTCTGTCTTTACTATATTAGAAAGGTCTGTCTATGTGAGTTCTTCCTGCAAAACAATCCTGATTATATAGAGGCTAGGAGAAGATGAGTGTGGAACATGTCTCATATCTATCACCAAGCTGTGGGGCCCATGTGCTTCTACCAAGAGAACTGCTAATCACCCCCAATCTTAACCAACTTTGGTGCAATCCAGCCTACAATAAGACTCAAACATTAGGTTAGCGACTGAGCCATGGGAAGCAATATGGTGTAGTTAAAAGAGTCTTGACTTGGAGTCACAAGACCTTGGTTGCAATCTTGGCTCTGCCACCTATTTGTTACGTGATCATGGGCAAGTCACTATAACAAATTTTATTTTTTCAGTGTATCTGTTGTGTATAGAGCTGGTGGGTTTGCTAAATTTAGACCAGAAAGATTTCCTGCCCTCATGGAGCTCATATTCTAACAGAGGGAGAAACTATAATTAGTAGACAACATTACATGGTAAGTTCATTTAGAGGTGCACAACATAGTACTATGTGAAGCTATTGAGAGAATATAAGAGAACTTGGATTTCTATTGTAAAGGGTAGATAGTACTTCAGTCAACAAGCATTTTATTAAGTGTTTGCTATGTGATGGGAACTGAGCTAAACACTAGGGATAAAATAAATGGAAAAAAACAGGGTCACTGCCCTCAATGACCTCATATTCTAATGGATGAAATAAGCATGTAAAAATCACACTTACAACATATATGCAGTGTAAATGGAAGATAATCTCAGAGGGAAGAAACTAGCAAGGGTGCAAGGCATGTGGGTTATGGGAAACTCATCTTTCAGAAAGTGGCATTTAAGCTGTGTCTTGAAGGAAGCCAAGCAAGCCAGCAAGTAGAGGGGAGTAGGAAGAGCATTCCAAGCATAAGAAGCAGCAGATGTAAAACTAGAGAGTTGGGAGACTGCATATAATGCTGGAGGAATAACAAGAAAGCTGCATCCTTCTGGACTTCTCCGCCATACTCCAGAAAGCTCTTCATCTTTGAAGGCCACTTTGGTCTTTGAACTCACACTGTGGGAGTAGCCTCTGCCCTTGAAGCTACTTTATATAATAGAGAGGGTGTGGAGGGCTGTTCTCAGAACCTCCATTTAAGGAGGGCATTCAGAGCAGCCATCTCTTCTTTTCCCACCAAGCTGCACCTCTTAAATTTCCCTAACATGCGCTCAAGTGAGGTAACCTTCTCCCCCCACCTATCTAACCCTTTTTAGAATTTTTATGTGTTGGCTTGCCCAGTAGAATGTAAGCTCCTTGAGGTAGGGACTCTATTTTTGCTTTTAATGGAATTCCCCTTGTTCAGCACAGTGCCTGACACATAAGGCTTAATAAATGCTTGTTGACTCACTGATTGACTGGTTGGAGTATGTGATAGTATGTGTATTTAGTAGAGTAGAATATGTGGAAGAAAGTAAAGTATAAGTGTAGAAAAATGGTAAGGAGGCAAGTTACAAACGATTTTAAATCCCAAATATAGGACTTTATATTTGATCCTGGAGAAAATAAGGAAGCATCACAGTTTGTTGAATGGAGGAGGGAGCAGAGGAGAGTGATATGGACACACCTGTGCTTCAGTTATCATATTGGCAGCTGAGTGGGGCATGGATTGGACTAGGAAGACGTTTGAGGCAAGGAGACCAGCCAGAACACCATAAAGCCATGGTCCAGGCATGAGCTTACGAGAAGGTGCATCAGGGTGTTGGCTGTGTGAGTACAGAAAATGGATCAAAAGAGAAATGTTGTGAAGGCGGAAACAAGACTTGGCAAAGGATTAGTCATAGGGGGTGAGTGTGAGAGGAGGAGTCAAGAATAACATTGAGATTTTGAGCCTGAGTGACTGGAAGGATAGTGGTGCCCTTGGGAGATGGGAGGCTTTAGGGTAAAAGATAAGGAGCTCTATTTTGAGCATGTTGAGTTGGAGATGTCTATGTAGCATAAGCATCTCAAAAGATATCCAGAAGGCTGGTGGTAATGTGAGAATGGAGCTCAGGAGAGAGTAAGGCTAGATATATACACATATGAATCATCTGCGTGGAGATGATAATTGAATTCAACAAGCAAAAAAGGCACAAAGGAAGTTCCAAGCACAAGGAATGTAATGAACAAAAATATATTGTTGGGCAGAGGGAGACGTGGCTTCGGTTATCATTCTTATGCCCTCTAGGCAATTTTCTCTAAATTCACTACTAAGTAGAGCTCTGGATTCAATAGTAAGGAAATCCTGGGTTGAAATCCTGTCTTAGATATCTAGTAGTTATGTGACCCTGAGTAAATCACTTAACCTTTCTGAGCCTCAGTTTCTTTATGACCTCTAAGGTCTCTTTCAGCTTTACATTTATGATGCTATGATTCTAATAAACATTGTATTGGGTGTTAATTATGTACTAAGCACTGGAGACACAAAATAAAAAAAAAAATTATCAGCCCTCGTCTTACTTAGGTAGAATGGTTCATGGTCCATCTCCCTGAACATTCCTGTCCCTTCTCCCCAGAGGAAAGTCATCATCACCCTACTTAAATTCCCCTACTGAATTGTTTGTTTGGGAGGTGATGGTGAAGGTGGGCATTTCATGAAGAGCCTCTATTATGTTTTGGAGGAACTCTAATTAAAACTGGTAGAGAATGCACCTAGAATGATGAACCCATGATTCTTTTCAAGCATAGAAGTACCAATAATAAATGAAGTTTTTGAAAGAAACTTTCAGGGAGGTTATAAATTATACTATTTCCCAACCCAAACTATGATTTAAATGTTAATATTATCATGGTCATAGTTTGTGAAATTCTAACATAATTAAGGTCTCTAGCTGTGAGTGGTTACACTTTGAGAGACAGACGCAGTGCATTCTATACAGCAAGGAATCAGTGAAGTCTTAACTCTATCACTTCTGACTGGAGTGCAAAAATCAAATCAATTACTCATAAACACTTGTGATAAGATTAATTTAATTTTTTTCTTAAACAAAGGGGGTAAATTAAAAGAATCAGCGTATTCCTTCCCACTCTGTAGTGACAAGATTAAAAATTAAATTTATACATATTTCATTTCTACATAATAAAGCCTTTTTGCAAAAAGAAAAAAAAATACCACAGTTCATCTAATTAAATCAAAGAAAATTGCCTGCAGCAATGTTACAGTATTACAATTAGACGGCTGCCAAAACCCGCCGTTTGAATTCTTAAACACCACTATGGGTTTAAACACCAAATATGTTTTCCAGTTTTTTTGGTGACTTCATGGAAATGTCATGTTCTTTTTCTCACTCATATATCAATGTGTGTGTGTGGAGGGGAGGTCCTCTGTCTCATTCCCATGCCCACCTTGATCAGGAATTTGGAAACTTATTTGGCTTTTTGTTCACAATTTTTTTTTTTCACAAATAGCCTGCGTCACACTAAAAGTCACACTGGCACAGGAAAGCTGAGAATTAGAGTTTAGGTCTCAAGTGCTTTCACCTAAAATGTATAGACAAGAAAGTAAAGAAGATGAAAGTCATATTTCTTGAATAATTTCCCTTCTTACATCTCTTCCCTTTTTCTGGCATAGAACTGTTACAGCTAGAAGAGACTTGACACTGAAAATAGAATGGCAAACACAAAAGGTCCATCAGAACCATAGAAACATAAGAAGTTAGAGCTGGAAGTGAGGCTCAAAGCATAGAATCTAGAAGGTCAAAACGGAAAGGAATCCTACAATCATACGATAACAAAATATTACAGCTAACATTTATCACAAAATTCCAGCATTGAAATGGACCTGGGATGTCATCCAGTTTAATTTTACAGGTAAAGAAACTGAGACTCAGAAAGGGAATATGGTTTGTCAAAGTTCATAAGATGGGAAAACAAAAAGAATGGAGGAGAGAACGTACAGGAGCTTGAGTCAGAACTATTACATTTTTGTCCACCTATATTTAGTTAGGCAGGTAGACGTCATCAATCTTCTACTTCTCACCTCTTCTATTTTCTCTTGCTTGAGAAATACATATAAGGAGTATATTTGAATCTGCAGGCAACCACCACAGACATCTATGGAGTGTGGCTGTGAGTCTGCGCTTTTCTCATAGAACCAGTCCAAAATTGTGGGGAGAGCTCTGAAGCCTCTGTGTTTCATGGGCATCGGAAGTCTTGACTGCCAAGCCATATATCTTACAAGGAGACAGTCAATGATCAGGAAGGAATATCTGTTAGTGGCTATATGTTAGACCAAATTAAATGTAATTCAATCTATAGACATTTATGAAGTGCTTACTATGTGCAGGATATAAAGCAAAAGCCCAGAGAGACATGAGCGTGTTTAAGCTCTTGTCCTCAAATTCTTTATAGGGAACACAATAACTTCTCTCCCTTTCTTTCTGTTCCCACCACTATCACACTCATTACCACATGCCAGGATTACTGAAATATCCTCTTAACAAGTCGTCCCACCTCCAGTATCTTCCCTCTCATCTACCCTGCATAAACACCAGATAAATCTTCCTTACACATAGAACGAGTCATCTCATTCTGATCAATGCAATGATTAATCATGGCTTCAGAAGACTGAGGGTGATGCATACTTCCCACCTCTCTTCCATTGGCAGACATTGCCACTGTGTTTATTTATTTTGTGTAATTGTGCTTCTTTGTTATAAGGGAGGGTTCTGTGGACCTGGGGGAAAGAGGAAGTTGCCATTGGCAAGTCTCTTTCTCTCTCTCTCTCTTTCTCTCATATGTGTGTGTGTGTATGTATATGTGCATATACTATATACACATATATATTTATAAATATTACAATGAATTAATAGATATTACAGAATATACTATAATGTGTATATACTTATAACATATGATACATTATAAAATTTTATAATGTATATAATATAGTTGATTATAATATATTAATAATTTAAGATATACATATTTATAAATGATATTTAATTAAAAAAGGTTTGGCATTTGTTTGTGGAGGAATGCTAAATAAAATCATTTTATATTTTATTCAAGAAGAAATGAGGATCCATTGCATCTTCTTGTGCAGGACAGAGACAAAATATTTTTAAGGAAAATAAAAAGAAAAAAATACTACTTATGTTGTTCCTTTGTTCAAAATATGCTTAATTTCTCACTTCTGTCTCTAGAATAAACATCGGAACATAGGTGAATAGATTTTGAGATAAAGGAAAACCCAAGCTTTTTTGATTGTTCACTTTTAGCAGTAAACAAGATTTGATTACCCACATATATGTGTATCTGTGTATGTCTATATATACTTATACACACATTTATGATTTATATACATGAATCACTATAATAATTTGCATTTTTAAAAACTTATACAAATTAGAAATGAGGAAACAATGAAATAAAAATAAAATATAATTTCATCCCAGGCGGGAGTGGGGAACCTGCAGCTTCAAGACCACTTGACAATCCTTAATAAAAGGATTTATCCTGTAAAACTTGGACTCAGTTAAAAGGCCACACCCAAGGACCTAAAAGGCCACATATGACCTCGAGGCCGAAGGTTCCCCACCCCTGTCCTAGATTAATGTCATCAACAAGCAAGAATATATGGAGAAGTTTGTTATAAATATGGGATCCCACTTCAACTTGGACTCTGCACTGGAGCTATTCTATGACAGTTGTGAAAACTTTTAGAAAGCATAAGACTGCCTGTTTTCTGTCTCTCTTTATATTAATGATCAGAAGACTGTCAAAAGAGATAATTCTATTGTTATTTATTTCAAGAAATCATGAATGCTTGTGATAGGTGGATGAGTGTCACTTTGCTAGAACAGAGATTTTGGGATGGTGTTTTGGTGGACTGATCATAATAATATCCATAGTGAATTCTATATAATATTTGTTCAATGTGATGTAATATCCATAGTGTATTCTATATATTTGTTCAGTATGATATAGAAATTGTCTACTATAGAGTGTCACTGTCAATCTATGTGCCCTACTTATACCTTTAAGGATGTCTTCACTATATATATATATACATATATATATATATATATATATGTGTGTGTGTGTGTGTGTGTGTGTGTGTGTGTGTACACACACGTACACCTACATATATACACACATACATATGTGTATATATACATATATACACATACACATACCCACATATTTTATATATATATATGTATGTATGTATTGTATGACACGGTGTTTTCCCTAATAGAATACAAGAGCCTCAAGGCCAGAAAGTATTTTCTTTATATTTCATCTTCCCAGTTCCTAGCATATTGCCTGGTCTATAGGAGGAGCTAAAGATATTATTGTTGATTAGTTGGTTGAATGACTATTGTGTAAGAAATCATGCTTGGTAATGGTGATACAAAGATAAAAATAGTCTTTACCCTCAAGTAGCTTATATTCTATTGGAAGATACAGCATATGAAACAAATTTATGTCATAGAAAAAGTTTGGTAAAGTTTCATCTTTTTCTATTTTTCTGAATAGTTTATAACAGTGGTTATTTGTTGCTCGAGTGTCTGTTAGGATTCATTTGGAAATCCATCTAATCAGGATCCCCACCCCACCTTTGGGAATTTAATTATTGCTTACTTCATTTACTATGAGATCAGGTTGTATAGATTCTCTATTTTTTGTTTTATTTATATATGTATATATATATGCATATATATATATATATATATATATATATATATATATATATATATATATTTACATCTGACACAAAACATAAAGGGAATGCTAACACATTGGATGACAAACAGAATTGAAAATTTAAAAAAAAATCTTGACAGACTCCAACATAGGGACAAATCTAAGATGAAATTTAATACAAATCAATGTATAGTCTCACTTTTAAGTAAAACAAAAACAAAAACGAATTTTGTAAATATAAAATGGAAAAGCCAGTGTTAAGAGTTCATATGACAATGATCAGTGTATCCAGTTTACTCTAAGCTTTAAAAGGAGACAATCATGCAATATGGCAGCACAAATGAACCAAGGTCTCATTGCACATTAAGAAATTGTTATGGCAATTAGAGTGGGCCTTTTATCTTACTGTTTTCTCTTTTGAAATGCTGAGGTAATAAAATACCTTTGATGAGTTTTGCTTTTCAAATATAATGGCAAGCAAAGCAGACGTTTTTGTTATCTTTGTTTTGGAGTGCTTCTCAGCACCAAGGAATCTTTTATTGAAGGAGAGTCTTTGATGACCTGCTTATGTCAAGGGAAGGCCTAAGTCACATGGGTTTACATGGTTGTGATCACCTTTGGCCCTGAAAAAGTATATATAAACTTAGGTTAGTGTTCTGCCTTTGGGGGCACACTCATTGAAAGAGTGTTGGTGACAACACTCTGGGTAGCCCTTGAGGCAGCCTCCTTGGCTTTGAAAACCCAGATGTCAGTGCTTCTCTCTGGTAACTAGGTATTGCTATGGATAGACTGGTTTATGTTCATTTTCTATATTTATATAACGTATACTTGTAATTTCTGTTTGTATTCTCTCTGAAGTTCAGGGTGCTGGCTTTTCCCCCTGAAAAAAGTGAATGGTATATGTATGTTTAATTAAGGTGAGATTGTTAGCCCCTTAGAGTTGCTTTCCTTAGAAAAGCAGATCAAGAACCTGTGCTAGCAGCCTTACTGTGTGCTATTGTTGTTGGTCTTTCATCCCCACAACAGCTGTTAGCAGCATTGTTGTTATAGAAATGCATAGTGTCTGGGACTACTCTACTGTGTTCTGATCAGTCCCTATTTGCAACATTGTCTTCAATTCTGGTTATCATATTGTAGGTTTTGCTCCCTCTCTCCTCCTGAATATGCTATTCTTTCTGGGTTTTCATGACATTCTCACATACTTCTACTCTTACTCTTCACTGCTTTTTGTAGTCTCCTTTTCTAAATTTTCATTCATGTCCTAACTGGTCCAGGAGCTTAATTGTTTTCTTACTGCTTTAAGGTACAATGTCCCTTTGTTTAGTGCTTCAAATACTTCCCAATCTGGCTCCAACTTATCTTTCTAGACTTATTTCATGATATTTTCCCTTTCATATCCTCTATACCACCAAACAAGCTTATTTGCTGTTCTTGGTACACATTTCCGTCACCATCCTCTGGGCTTTGCATAGGCTCTCCTGCATCCCTAGAATGATCTCTGTCTCTTTACCTCTTGCTCTTGGAATTCCTTCTTGCCTTTAAGACTCAGCTCAAATATAACCTCTTCCATGAGGCATTTCTTAGTCTTACGAATTGTTGGAACTTCCTTATTCCTCCTTATTCCCCCAATTACCTTTTATCTACTATGTATAAATTTTGCATTTACTTATATGTACACATGTTCCATCTTCCTAGGATAGGAAGCTCAAGGACAAATTCATTTGTGTCTTTGGATCTCCACCACTTTTCACAGTAGCCTGAATAAAGTAAACATCGAATAAGTGCTTGTTGAATTCGATCAAATTGAGGATATTGAGAAGCTGGAGAGTGTCCAGAAGAGGACAAAAGAATAGTATAGGACTTTGAGTTCATATTGTATCAGCATTGGTTGAAAGAGCTGGGAGAATTTAGCTTGGAATAGGGGATATCTAAGGACACTATGGTAACTCTGCCTGTGTCTTTGGAGGGCTATCACCCCAGGGAAGAAACAGACATAGCATTCTCTCTGAGTTCACTGTTTCAATCCACGTGGGCATCAGAGTTTGAGTCCCCAGAGAAGTGACTTATTATTTCAAGGTTTCTCAGGATAACCCTGTAGGCTATTATCTTCTTAATAATAGCTTGCGCTTTGCTTCATTTCCCACCCAGTTGCACTGGTTGGGACTGCTCCATCATGCCTCTGAGCCTGGTACCCACATGTTCTCTTCTCCCATTAGGTTGTAAACTCATTGAGGATAAAGACTTTTTTTCATACATCCATTCCTATTGATTGTCACAGTACTTGCCACATAGTAGGTGCTTAATAAACAGTTTTTCATTGGCAGACTTATTTTTCTTAACAACCATTCAATTGTCTCAGGACTTGGTTATTTCTTTATAACACCTCCAACTCTGCAACCCCTAGCTAGGGGAACTTTCCCTTTGCACACAGAAAGTCCCTGCAGGGATGGTGTGCTTCAAACTTAAACTATAATGACAGTGAAACAAATAGGCTGCGGACACATGGCAAAGACGAATTTTGTAACTCTGGGCTCTAGGGTTCCTTTTCTCCCTTTAGAATCATCACCAAGTTGTACGGTAGCCTATGTATAGTTGTTCACTCATGGACTCTGAGAATTGATACCCTTCAAGAGTACAGAGCTGACACTTCTCTTCATCACAAAGGGGCACAATCCCTGAAGCTGCCACCACCCTTAGGTGACTCCCTCTTCTCACCTATTGTGGTTGTTTCTACTATGGACAGACATTATCGCTCTGTGGCTATTACTACTACCCGCAATGGACACTTATCAATTCAAATTTCTGGAATATCTGATAGGCCAACCTTAGATTCTCCTGAACTCATACAGTCACTTGGACACACCTATCTTGGAGTGCTCACTCACCAATGATCAGGAAATGATATGTGAAAGAGAAATGGAATTATGCTCATAGGCACATAGCAGTTGGATGGAGAAATGTGTACGGAAGTATCTTCTGGATCTTGAAGTTCCAAGGGGCCCTCTTCACCTGAAGAGATAGTCTGAAGGAGGCCCTAGTTGCATCTTTTTTATGCACACTCAATTTCAACTCAGCCTCTCCCAAGTCATTGGTTATTCTGCCTCTAGATAGAATTAGACTTTTTATCATTATGTGATACCAATAGGCCAGCTCTATGGTGCAGTGGATAGAGTTCTGGGCCTGGATTCAGGAAGAGTCTTCCTGAGTTCAAATCTGGCCTCAGACATTTACTAGCTGTGTGACCCTGGTCAAGTCACTTCACTCCATTTTTCTTAGTTTCTTCCTCAGTAAAATGAACTGGAGAAGGAAATGGCAAACTACTACCATATCTTTGCCAAGAAAACCCCAAATGGGGTCATAAAGAATCAGACATGACTGAAAGAACTGAACTATATTGTTTCAGCTTTGAATTATTGTGTCCTCTCCCAAGTCATCGGTTCTTCTGCTTCCAGTTGGAATTAGAAGACTTTTCTAAATTATTATTATTGTGTGGTACCAACAGGGCAACTAGATGGTGCAGTGGATAGACTGCTGGGCCTGGAGTAAGGAAGACTCACCTTCCTAAGTTCAAATCTGGCCTCAGACGCTTATTGGCTGTGTGACTCTGAGCAAGTCACATAACCCCCATTTGCTTCAATTTTCTCATCGTAAAATGAACTGGAGAAGAAAATGGGAAACCCCTTCAGTATCTTTGCCAAGAAAACACCAAATGGGGTCAGACATGACTGAAACATCTGAAAAATGTGCCAACCCTGAGTCACTGTGGCCAGAAACTGGCTCCTCAAAATTTCTTCATGGACTAGCTACAGATAGAGAATATCTGCATCTGATATAAGGACTGGGTTTTTATTGTCCAGTAAAGACTCCTCTTCCATTATGGGCTTATCTTGCTTGTCTTTGAAGGGGAGAATTAAGAGCAAATGTTAAAGTTGGAAGATGAAAATTTAAATTTGCTGAAGGAGAAAAAAAATTCTTAACAGATAGAACTACTCAAAACTGGAACGTATTACTTAAGAATGTAGTGAGTTCTCCCTCTGTTACAACCCAGAGCATTATGGTATGGACACAGTGTAGGTTTAGATACCCCTCAGAGGAAATGCTCTGAAACCCAGCTGGGAGCATTTCAGAACAAGGAGCATATGCGATAAATATATGGACCTTCTTACATGTTGGTCTTAGGACTTCTCAGAACCTAGAAATTTCTCTCTGAGTTGCTTTACCTGGGGGTCCCTGAGAATGCTTTGATTGAAAGCCAAGAACATATGTCCTCATACACACCTCTATTTTATAGAATCAAATGTTTAACTGAACTTTGAAGCCCCCAGTCATCATTGCCCATAAAGGAAATCTATTCCTTAGACAACTGGTTTAGTTAGCAGAAAGAAAGTAGAATAGATATTGATGTAGACCCAAAAAGAATGGGAAGTGTCTTTGGCAGTGGGCACCATTGCAAAGGGCACCAGCAGAAGGCATTTGATATCAGTGCAAGCTCCATCAGAGTCAGATGCGTTGTGGGCACCAGTACATACCAGGGCATAGGCAGTAACATGGGCAGCAACAGTTAGGCCCATGGTAATGCTTTCTTTATTGTTACTGTTTTGATAAGATTCCCTTCCCTTTATTTCAAGGATTAGTGGATGGGAGTTCTTTTACAATGAAACTGACATTTGACCTCTGAGGTCAATGATAGCCAGGGATCAGAGATGGATTATCGTAAGCCAGGAAGCTATGATAAAAACCCAGGTAAGGGAGACTACACTTCTCCCTTCCCCCAATCCCTCCAGTGACCTGAAGCTGAAGGCCTCTTGGGTAAAGAGGGCCCTTTGTAGTAGGACCCTTCCATACTGGACTCAGGGCTTGTCAGAGACAAAGGAATTTCTATAAGGGTCGCTTTTACCAGGGGTGTGGGGGGGTCACCAAGGAGAAAGCTGAGGGAAGCTATCCTCATTTGAATCTCTGCTTAGTAAAGACAATTTTTCATCTGAACACTTAGACTGAAATGGAGCCCTATCCTGGATATCCTCACTGGAGTCTTCAAGAAAAGGCTTGAGGAACACTCGTTAGGTATATGACAGAGTGATTTCTTGTTCCATTATATATTGAACCAGATGGCCACTGAGTTGAACCCAGCTCAGATTCTGTAATTCTGATTCTTTGAGCAAAAGACATTGATGCTTTCTTAGTCCGTGGCCTTCCATAAATGCTTCATTGAGGATTTATACATTGAATTGCTTTTTCTCTTTTAATATTTAAGAAATAGCATACAGCCATCATCCTCACTGATGCTTGCTACATCATCAGCCCACTGCCTTTTCTTTCCTATACATTCTTGATATCTTTTTGACACTTTTTCAAACCCCAACTATTATTGACAATTTTCTAGTGCTTGTCTATATACACTTAATATCTTTGTAAGATTGTATATGTGATCTGGAATTTATTTTCCCTCCTCAAAGATTCTACTAGCCCCATTCTATAAAAGAAGAAATTGAGACATTGAGACCCTAAGTGAATTGCTCAAAAATCTAAGTTCCTCAGGTGGTAGAGGGGCCATTAGAATCCAGATTTCCTGGTTTCTCATGCCATGATCTTCTAGGCATATTATGCTGCCTCCATAAAGGACACTGCCTTGTCAGCAAATCCGACAATTCCCAAGATTTTTAATATCGTATATAGACATGCAGAACCACACATATGCATAAGTTCACACATGGGTTGCATAAAATTAACTCTGCTTTTTATTCACATGAAAAATGCGAAGGTTCAGTTTTCTGGTATGACTGACACACTGGAGCACTCATTGAATTAATACAGTTACAATATTTCCTGCCTATAATATTTGTCTTTTAAAGACACGGTCTACTGCTCACACATATGATGTTTCCCACTTACTCTGTTTTCTTTTCTCGTCCTCTGGAAAATGTTATTATGGTTTTTGCTGTATTTGGCTAAATATTTGGTTTATTAAAATGCATCATATTTCCCTGACACTTTGAGCTGTTGTAGTGGCTGAATGTGAATTTACAACTGAATTGAAAACATGCATTATTTACCCAGTAGCTTATAATGTTAATACAGAAGTTTTATAAGCAGACGCCTTAAAACATTTCTACTAAAAGCCGTGACTTTCTTTGGGATAAAGTCATATAACCACAATTTCTTTAGTATTTCTATATTTAGGTCCAAAGAGAATTAAAATAGAGTTGAGACTTTTTTTGGTTAACCTACCTGATTTTAATTGCCTTCGACTTCTTTTGGTTTTCATGGGGAAACCAATGTGCCAACAGACTGGATTTGACACATTTTTCCAGGCAGGCATAGGATTTCCAAATATAGTCCCTTTTTTTAGTGTATGCCAAAGAATCCTCTCCCACACTGAAATTAGAGATATGGAATCCAATGGATGAATAAATGCCCATTTCTACTCAGGAAGCTGTTTCTTGATGTATGAAACAGAGAATGGGGATTAAGGTTTATTAGTTTTGATTCCACACCATGGATGTCTCTTCACAGTCAGACAAGAGTGGTAAGAAATTTAAAAAAAAAGTCTTTTAGAGAAAGCCATTCCCCTATGCCAATATCTCACTATCACAAGATCAGAAGCATAGATGAGAAAATGGAGACTCAGAGGAGGCAATGGAGAGAGCCATGGGCGGAAATTAAAAAAAAAAATAGTATCTAATTTCTGCTAGTAACTAGCTATGTGACCTTGGGAAGTAATTTCCCTTCTCTGAGCCTCTCTTCTTCTCTGTAAAATGAGAGATTTGAGCTCAACTATATTTAATATCTTCCAGTTCTAATAATTCATGTTTAGTTATTTTAAATTGCCTTGATGCCTTAATATTCTATGTTCTACGGTTCTAAGAGCTCTTCTTGCTCCAACATTCTCTCATTTATCTTATGATTTTTCATGTCCAGAAAGAGCACTGAATGTGGAATAAAAGCAAATGAACAAAACAAGGATCCATTCTGCTTCTGCCATGTATCAGTTACATGCCTTGAAGAAATCATTTCTCCTAATACTGACCCACGGGTTACCAGATCGCATGAAAGAATTAACATTTTGTGTATGATTAATAGTATTATTAATGAATCTTCAAACTGGGAGATAGCACGAGAATGCCATTTGAGCATCTTTCTAGAGGAACCCCACCAGAATGATAAGAATCTATCCTTTAAAATATCCAGAGAAGACTCATCAGTCTCTCTTGGTAACCGATTGATTATAACACCCTTCACTATTGATAATTGCAGTTAAGGACGTGCTATCTGGAATATCACTTACCAGAAGACTGAGAATCTAGCATTTCGGATCTCTTGTGATACAAATTTCCTTTTGTAGCTGCAAGTAGCTTCACAACAACAACATTTATCAGTCGGGTGGTGCAAGTAACAACACCACAACCACGTTTATCGGTTGAACGGTGCAAGTAACAAATAAAATAGCGATAACACTAATAATGGCAAGAGTCGTGGTTCAATTCAACCAACATCTATTAAGCATCTTCTACGTGCGAGTCACTAATTTAGGCACTATGGATATGAAGACAGAAAATGAAATGGCTCTGCTCTTTCCCTCCCCAACAACCTATCAGGGGATATGACATGCACAAAGATACGTAAATACAGTATAGTTTGAGGAGGGAGAGAACACTAACAACTGGGACAATTAGGAGAGAATAAATGAAGGGTAAGGATTCTGAGAGATAGAGGTGACGATGGAGTGTGTTCCAGGTAGAGGGTATGACTTATGTAAATTTAAGTAGGTCTGAACCAGAGAGTTAAATTTATGGAACCGCTTAACTGTAGGAATACAGATTTGCCGATGAACCAAGTACAGGAAAGTCACGTGGAATGAGATTGGAAAAAGATACTGCAGTTAATTGGAGTTATTTCCAGGATTCTGTCCTCAGGCCATGGTTTGCCAAGTCCTGCTCTAAAGCCCTAGCTTCTCTAAAGCTTCTCCAATAACTCTTCCATGCTGGCAGGATGGATTTGTATTTTATTCTACAGGTAATAGGGAGGCACTAATGGTTTTAGAGCCAGGGGATGAAAAGTTCAGTCCTGTGCTTTGGTGTTATTCTTTTGATTGCTGTGTGAAGAATGGATTAGGAAGGAACTGAAAGCAGGAAAACCATGAGAAGGATGTTACAATAGTTGGTGATGAAAGTCTGAACTAAGGGCAGTGTTTATGAGTGGAAACAAAAGGACAGATGCAAATAGTATAACAGCCAGCAGAAACTTGTCTTGGAAATCGACTGAATGAGGAGTGAGCAGGAGTTAAGAGTCAAGGATGACTGTAAAAGTACAAACCTGAATGATGGGGAAGTTGGTAGCTTTCTTTTCCCTTCTTTTCTTTTTTTCTTTCCTTTCTTTCTTTTTCCTTTTTTCTTTCCTTCCTTCCTTCCTTCCTTCCTTCCTTCCTTCCTTCCTTCCTTCCTTCCTCCCTCTCTCTCTCTGTCACTCTCTGTTTTTCTGTCTCTTTCTTTCTTTCTTTCCTTCCTTCCTTCCTTCCTCCCTTCTTTCCTCTCTTTCTTCCTTCCTTCTTTCCTTCCTTCTTTTCTTTATTTCTTTCTTCCTTCCTTCCTTCCTTCCTTCCTTCCTTCCTTCCTTCCTTCTTTTCTTTATTTCTTCCTTCCTTCCTTCCTTCCTTCCTTCCTTCCTTCCTTCCTTTCTTCCTTCCTTTCCTCCTTCCTTCCTTTCTTTCTTTCTTTCTTTCCTTTCCCTTCCTCCCTCTCTTTCTTCCTCCCTTCTTTCCTTCCTTCTTTTCTTTATTTCTTCCTTCCTTCCTTTCCTCTTTCCTTCCTTCCTTCCTTCCTTCCTTCCTTCCTTCCTTCCTTCCTTTCTTTCTTTCTTTCTTTTCTTTTCTTTTCTTTTCTTTCTTTCTTTTTTCTTTCATTTCCTGAAGGCAATCAGGGGTGAGTGATTTGCCAAGGGTCACACAGCTAGTAAGTGTCAAGTATCTGAGGCTAGATTTGGACTGAGGTCCTCCTGAGTCCAGGGCTGGTGCTCTATCCACTGTGCTAACTAGTTGCTACAGGTTTATAGTTTTTTCAACTATAATATGGAGCTTTGGAGAAGCTAGGGCTTTTGACTAGGAGTTGGCAAACTACAGCTAGTGAACAAAAGGATTAGAAGGAGGTTTTTTTGTTTTGTTTTTATAGGATCAGGAGATTTTGACAGGGCTACTATAATAGAAGAGAAGGAGCCTGAAATGGCAAGCAAGGTGAGACATTTGTTGTTTATTCTTTTGGAGTGCTTCTTAGCACTAAGGCAATCAAGTGCCTTTGATTGAGTCTTTGATTGAATCAAGAGTCTTTGATGACCTGCTTTAGTCATAAGAAAGCCTAAGTCACATGAGTTTGAGTCACATGGTTGTGACATCCTCTATGGGCTGACCCTGAGGAAGTGTATATATACTCTGAGGTTAGCATCTTGCTTTGGGGGCCTAACTTATTGGAAAACTGTCCCTGTGATTTGGCCAAATGAGACTCTAGGTAGCCATTAAGGACTCCCCCCTCCCCGGCTTTGAAAACCCAAATGTCGGTGCTTCTCTTTGTGGTAGCTATGTATGTATTGCTATGGTCAGACAGAAGCCTGTCTATTGATTTGCGCTATTTTCTCTGTTTGTAATTTCTGTTTGCATTTGCCCTGAAGTTCAGGGTGCTGACTTTTTCCCCTCAACTAAGTGAATGATATATGTATGCTTAATTAAAGTGAGATTGTTAACCCATTAAAGTTGCTTTCCTTAGAAAAGTAGATCAAAGAATCTGTGCTAGCAGCCCTCCTGTGTGCTGGTGTTATTGGCCTTATACCTCCACAGCAACTGCAAGTTACATTGTTGTTACAGAACCACAGGAAAAGCAGAGAGTGGAAGGGAATGATCGTAGAATCATAAAAAATTATTATTGGAAGGGACTGTCCACTTAATCCAATTTACATATGAAAGGAATCCTTCACTATAATATGCAATGACATAATCATAGATTTGGACCTAGAAGGGACCTTACACTTCTTATAGCCCAATTTTCTTATTTTACAAATTAGGAAACCAAGGTCCATAATGGCTAAGGGAATAGCCCAAGATCACACTGATAGTAACTGCCAGGGTTGCAAGTCAAAGTCAGATATTTCTGACTCCATCTTCAATGTTCTAACACTTCCTCTTAGAGAGAAGTATCCTAGAGAAAATCAGAGAAAGAAGGATCAAGGGCAAAAATAGCTGGGTTTTTCTTAACAGGGAAATGAGACACCTTTTCTTCAGAGACTAAAGCAAAGGAAGAGAAGCCAGGTGAAGACAGATAAGTGATTTTGAATGTAGATGGCCTCAATTTTCCCTGTAAAGGAGGAATCAAGGTCATCTGCCAAAAGATGGGTGAATGGGTAAGGTATGCAGGGCTTGAGGAAAAAAGGAAGGTCTGAGAGAGCCACTGTTAGGAGTAAAGAATCAATTAAATAGGAGGAAACAAAAATATTGCAATGCACCAATGATGGCCTAATTGAGGTTAGATAATTTAGGTATAGATAGCCATGATTATCACAAAATATTTCACGCACATTTTTTTTTAAATCTGAAAACACCCTACAGGATAGAGTATATATTATTATCTCAGTTTTACAGATAAGGAAATTGGATCTCAGAAACATTAAGTGACTTACTCAACATCACACAACTGACACTATCAGAACTTAAACCTGGGTGTTTTGACTGTAGTGTGTGTGTATATATATATATATATATATATATATATATTCTTTCTTATCTTTTTTTTCAAGAGGAAAAAAAGATGTATGCTCCTTGGGCTTCTGCAGACGATGGATGTATATAGATAAATGACATAACTTATAGTCCTTAAGAAAATGCACAAAGCAGCAATGAAGGGAGATCACTGCAGTATGTAAATTTCTTGCCACCAAGGGCCTTTCTTTGTTTCTTTCTCTCTTCCTTCCTTCCTTTCTTCTTTTCTTTCTTCCTTCTTTTCTTTCTCCATCTCTTTACTTAGTATATTACGCACAGCAGGTGTTCAATAAATGTTTATTGATTTGAATTTAATTGGGGGAAATAAAAATGAACTCTTTATTTAAAAAATTTGTATATAGACTTCCATCACCTAATACCCCTGAATAGTCTGTATCAAAAATTTTATGTAGGCTGGAAGAATTAGTTATTAGACAAATAATTAATTGACTTAGTTTAATGCTGTTTAGTTTAATGCCTGTTTTCACTGGTCTCGGTGCTACTTCAACTGACACAAATCACAACTCCCTAAGTAAAATAGCTTCTTGGGTTTTTGTTTTTTTTTTGTAACACCAAAAAAACACAAACATACCCTTTAGGCAAGTCCTTAAAGTGGGTTAATCCTTAGATGACAGATATAATTGGGTTCTTAACTGAAGACCTTGAAACTCCGTAGGACTTGACTCACTGTCACCATACCAACAGCCTTTGATAAACCAAGTTGACCTCCAGGCATTTGAGAAGAAAATTTAGTGTTAACAATGAGCTATGCTGATAATTTGATAGGCCGGACACCAAGCATTTTTCACTTTTCAATCTTTTGCTTCACTGCAGACCCAACTTTAGCTTATATAGTAAAAGAACTGGCAATAAAGCCCTCCGTGGAAATATAATACTATGAAGAATAACAGATTTGGAGTCAGAGGACTAGGGTTTGAATTCTATTTTACATGTGTGACTGGAGGAAAAAGCAACATTTCCCTTTCCTGGATCTCAGTTTTCTTATCTGAAAAATGAAGGAAATCCATGCTAAGTTCTTGGAGGCCATTGCAGAAGAATTTAAGTGCGTGGTTTTTAAGCATGGACCATTTATCTGTCATCAATCTGTCATCTGGGCAGCAGCCTAGATTGGCGCAGAGAGATTCAGCACCAGGTTAGTAGCCAAAAGGTGAGAAATGTTTTAGCCAAGAGACTCAGGAAGATCATTTGTTAAAATATGACTGAAGAGGTATTCTGTGTTGGAGGGACTGGCCATCTAGAGGAAATTGCAAATCTTTAGAGTATTGAAGTACATATATGAAATGTCTCAAGGAATAAGAAAAGTCAGGAAGATCCAGGGTCACAACTCAACTCTTTTAATACTACATGACACATATTGGCATTATGGAGTTTTTCTGTTCTCTTATCGGAAAGATCTTTGTTCAATTTGACTTGGTTTATAGTTTGAATGGACAGTGATTTTATCAGTGCCCCTGTTATAGATCACAGGTTTTTTCATCCTGTGAAATTCTTCTCCATATGTTTACTGAAAACCTCCACAGAGGATACATATAGTGTGCTAAAGGACTTCCTCTCACCCTTCTGAAAAGTATTAGGGACCAGTGCAGCAGTCTGGGACCAGTGTCTGTCTTTAATTCCAGAAACTCCATTATTTAGTGTAATAATAAGACAAACAACTAATTTATAAGGGTAGGATTCTATTGTTTATCTCACCTACCTAAAAGGAATTACTTTTTCAGGTATCACACAATTAGAACTGAGGGTGAACAGGGACTATATTTCTCCTCGAATCAAACAAAGACATTATGTGAGTGACTGAGTTAGCCCAAGGAATTTGAATAAAAGGAAGAAGCTATCTCACAATCAGGAAGAAAGACTCTCACAGTCTGGATTTGAAAGGTTGGGGCAGGCATGGTATTTTCTCATACCTTTGAGGAAATAAGGTAGGCCTAATCTGTGGCAGAGAAAGGAGGTGTCAAGGATAGTCATTGGGCCTCCATGCATCTCAAAAGTTAGGGGAAGTCCCAAGAAAAGGTCAGTTTTTTCCCAACTTCCCTTCACAATGCTGCTCTACTCACAGACATTATAATATCATCTTCTGTCTTGTTACCCAAACTTTCCAGTAAAATAAATTTCACTTTACCTACAAAGAAGCAAAGACTAAAGACGAATATAAATGTGAAATTAGGCAGAGCATCTAACCTCTTTGGGTATGTTGGGAATTTTCTTAATTTAATAGACTGTAAGTTTTTTAAAAAGAGAGACTGCTTTTTACCTTTCTTTGTGTTTAGCACAGTCCTTGGCACAAAGTGGGAGCTTAATTAATGTTTGCTGACTGACTAACTGAGGGCTCAGGGACATCCTGACTGAACTCATAACTTTACATCTAAAATAAACTCTGTAAAGACAAAGGAGGGAACCAGGTGAACCTTAGGGGCCATTATGTTGCACTTCAAGCTTAAAATGAGTTAACCATTGTAGTGTGTACAGACTGAGAATATTCTGTGGCCTTCATGTAAGCCTAAGTTACTTAGATTTACATTATTATGACTCAGTCTCTCACAAAATGACTTCATGAGGTATACGGGCCTTCTTCGTACTAAGTTCTGAGAGGATCATCCAATTGAAAAGTGTTTTTACCTATGCAAAGGAATCACTTTTAAGTAAGTGTGATGATGAGGGCAATTAGGTGGTACAGTGGACAGAGTGCACGTCCTGGAGTCACAAAGACTCATGTTCCTGGGTTCAAATCTACCCTCAGATACTTACTAGCTGTAGGACCCTGGGCAAGTCACTTAATCCTGTCTGCCTCAGTTTCCTCATCTGTAAAATGAGCTGGAGAAGGAAATGGCAAACCACTCCAGTGTCTCTGTCAAGAACACCCCAAATACAGTCACAAAGAGTGAGACATGATTAAAATGACTGAACAACAATAAAAAGTGGGTAATGAATTCAGCAGCAGGTGATTTATCATCGCAATTATTACACCATAGGATAGCGCCACCGGAGTGAAAGGCAGGTAGTCCAAGTGTTGCACTGGTATTGGAAAGAAGAGAGCAAGTCCTTCAACACAATACACAAAAGATTTGAGAAGTCATAGAGAGATTTTCACAGGATGAGAAAGCTTGATATATGTAGGAATGGTTGAAGTGGATAGAGGACAGAGAGCTGGCCCTACGGTCAAAAAGTGGGATAGCTAGGTAGCATAGTGGATAGAGCTGCGTGCTTGGAGTTAAGAAAACCTGAGTTCAAATCGGGCTTCAGATAGTGAGTAGTTGTGTGACCCTGAACAAGTCACTTAACCTCTGCTTCAGTTTCCTTATTTGTAAAATGGGGAGTATCCACCCATAGTAAGCTCTATATAAATGTCATTTCTTCTTCTTCTTCTTCTTCTTCTTCTTCTTCTTCTTCTTCTTCTTCTTCTTCTTCTTCTTCTTCTTCTTCTTCCCCTCCTTCTCTTCATCCTCCTCCTGTTTCCCCCCTCCTCTTCTTCCTCTTCTTCCTCTTTCTCCCCTTCCTCCTCCTCCTTTTTCTCCTCCGTCTCCTCCTCTTTCTTTTTTACTCTTTAAAACATGTGCGCGCGCACCCCCTTCCCCGAATTCACACTCCCACACAGGCACAAAATCATATATAGTGTTTTAAGGTAAACAGTGCATTTTCCTCACAAGAGTCTTGCAAATCAGGTAAAAAATATTATTCCTATTTTCCAGATGAGAAAATTTGACTACAAGAGGAGAAGCTACTTGCCTATGGTGCAATAGAAAGAGTGCCAACTTCAAGCCAGAAAACCTGGGTTCAAATTCAGGCGCTCTCACTTAAGAGTCATATCACATGGGTGTTTTAAACCTCACGAACTATTTCTTCTGATAATAGGGTTAGGTGCTTAACTCGAGATTTCATTAGTAAAAGCAAATATGAATGAAGAAGTACCTTTCATCAGGGCAAGTTAGTATTTTCTCTGAAATTTAGAATCTTACAGAATTTCCTAGAACACTAGCATGTTAAATAATTTGCCCAGAGTTACAATACCAGCCTGCATCAGAGACGGGACTTAAAGCCAGTCTTCTAGGTTCTAAGGCTAGCTCTGTTTACGTTATTCCACGTGGTAATGATATTAACAGCAAGAAATACACATGTATGTTGTAATTTAATGTTTACAAAGACTCTGAGGTAGGTAGTACACTTATTATCATTTCCATTTTTACAGATAAATGGTTAAGCGATTAATCCCTGTTGTTATTCAGTCACATCTGACCTTTCATGACCCAGTGAACCACACCATCCATGGAGTTTTCTTGGCAAAAATACTGGAGTGGTGGTTTTTCATTTCCTTCTTTAGTGGAGTAAGGCGCACAGAGTTAAGTGACTTGCCCAGGGTCACGCAGCTAGTGTCTGAGGCCAGATTTGAACCAAGGTCTTCCTGACTGAAGGCACAGCACTCTATCCAACGAGCCATCTAGCAGCCTCTAGACTCTGGTATATTAAGTGAGGAAGCAGAAATTTATTTTAAATTCTGACTCCAAGACCAATACTGTCTGCTGCATCCTTCTGACTTCTAAAGTCAGTTTGTCCATGAAAGCCCTTCTAGCCCAAATTTTAGTTGAAAAATAATATTACTATCATTGTTTTAACCACGTCTACATGATACAAATTACATTATTTTTATGGCAAGCAACATAAAATGGGCAACATTTCTGTTTATGTTTTTGAATGAATGTGGTTTGAACAAAGACATAAATTTGGAGGAACAAGTTCATTGTATTGGACTTACTAGAATGCTAGATTTTCAGCCAGAGGAGCTGGGTCCCAGGGTTTGTTTTTTCTTTTTATCATCTGGGTCATCTCTAGAATGTCACCTCCCCTCTCTGAGCCTCAATTGGCTCATCTGTATAAAGAGATTGGTTGAGATAACAGACACCTTTGTCAGGCTAGTGAAGCCTAGGGACCCCCTCTCAGAATAATGTAAATTGAAAAAAAATTAAATTGTAAGGAAAATACATGGGACTTGGTTATATTAAAATGACTCAATTATATTAAAATACAAATGTTATTTTTTTCCCCAAAGAAACAAAATTTACAGACCCCAGGTTAGGAACCCTGGACGAGGTGATCTTCAACAGCCCTTTGAACTCTAACATATAATTTTTTTTGGAATTTGAGTGGGATGTGACATTACCCATGTTCAAAGGAGCCATTGTCTTAAAAATAAATGACTTGTCCGTGGTATAAAAGCAATGAACATGGACTATGAGGCAGTTTAGTTCTTACAACTCTGCCCTCCATTTGGAGACCTCACACTTAGTTCCAGGATGATTTTCATGTGTGATGACTTCATTTGCCGGGAGTTTGTTTCCTCGCTTTCTGCAGGGTGGCTCGTGGATGTATGTGTTTGACTCTTTGACATTATAACACTTTGCTATCAAGGAAGCTACAATAAAGAGAACAATGAAAACATTGACTAAGTATGTTTGCAATCGAATATATCCCTCAGTAATTTAATTTGGAGGCAACAGAGAGCATAGCATTCTAAACAGAGGGCTCTTTAATAATTCATAAGTCTCAAAATGGGAAAAGTTGATGCTGAGGCTTAGAAGAGCTAGAGCTCACTTCTACCCTTAATTACTCAACAGCCACATAATAGAACCTCGAAGCTAGGAAGGACCTTAGAATCACAAGACAAGAGAATATTAGAGGTGAAGGGAGGCCTAAAATTACAGTCTGTAGAATATTCGATTTGAGTCCAACCTACTTTTCCGGGCTTATTTCACATTAATCTTATTCACATACTCAATATTTGAGTCAAGCCGGTTCCCTGTTACCCATGTATGGCATTCCACCTCCTGCCTCTGGTTTTACATGGGCTATCCCCCATGCCTGGAAGGCACCCTGTCCTCTCTTTACTTCAGAAAACCCCTTGTTTTCTTGAACAGTTAGTTCAAGTGCCACCTTCTGAAGGAAGTTTGTCTTGATTCCTCTAGTTCATGTTTTCTCTCTATAAATTACTTTGTATTGATTCTATCTCTTTTTTTATATTCTTTTTTAAAAAGTTTAATTATCTGGCAGCATGTGTATATTGTTTCCCTCCAAGGGAACCTAAACTCCTCCTACATAGCAGAGACTGCCATTTTTGGTTTTGTGTTTCTGACATCACACAACAACGCCTAACAACATACTAGATTCTTGATAGAACCTTCTTGAGCAAGTTAAAAAATCTTGTAGGGACTTAGAATAACAGAACATGGAACATTGAAGATGGAAGGAATAGTGGAGAAAATCTGGTAGAACCTCCCAGATATCTCTCCTATAATTTGGAATACATGCATGCATGCATACACACACTGTGTGGATATAGACCTATATGTGCATGTGTGTATTAAACATGTATGTATACATATACACACATACATATATCTCTCAAATAAATGCCATTCCATGTCACCATTTTATCAATATCACTATTTATCACTATACGTCACATTCTATATCACTTTTGTTCAGTGTTTTTTTTCAATCATGCCTCACTTTTCATGCACTTATATGGATTTTCTTGGCAGAGATACTGAAGTGGTTTGCCTTTTCCTTCTCCAGCTCATTTTACAGGTGAGGAACTGAAGCGAATGGGGTTAAGTGACTTGCCCGTGGTCACACAGCTAGTAATTGTCTGAAGCTAGATTTGAAGTAAAGAAGAAGAGTCTTCTTGACTCTGGGCCCAGCACTCTATCCACTGTGCCACTTTGTTGCCCTTATATCTATATCAGTACTTTACTACTCAGAGGGAGACTGTAAGGTTTATAGAGAGAGTAATTTCCCTAAGATCATTAGGTGACATAACAGCAGAATCAAGGCCCAAACTTTTTTTTTTCTTATTTCTAGTTTAAGGCTCGTTGCTAGCATACCAAATCAAAGAGAAGTATTAATGACCATCAAATAAATTTCATTTCCAATCATCCCAATCCATCAGGTTAGATTTCCACCACTTTCCAGGTATAGGAAACAGACAACAGGAAACAAGTGGCACGGTGGCAAGATAGAAAGATTGGCAGAATATGTTCAGAATGTTCCTAGATTCAATTTCTAATCCAGAATATTTTCCTGGGTTCATTCTACATAACTTTCAGCAGGCTGCACAGTGCATGGAGTTCCTGGCCTGGAGTCAGGAATACCTAAGATCCAATCTAGCTTTAGGCATTTACTAGCTGTGTGACTCCAGGCAGATTTGTTGTTGTTTCATTCATGTCTGCCTCTTTGTGACCCCACTTGGGGTTTTCTTGGCAATGATACTGGAGTCATTTGCCATTTCCTTCTCCAATTAATTTTACAGCTGAGGAAACTGAGGCAATCAGAGTTAAGTGACTTGCCCGGGATTGCTCAACTATTAAGTGTCAGAGATCACATTTGAACTCAGGAAGATGAGTCTTTGTGTGTCCAGGCCTGGAGTTCTGTTCTCTGTGCCACCATGGTGCCGCCCACCCCGGGCAGGTCACTTAACCTCTGTTTGCCTCAGTTTCCTCATCTGTAAAATAGAAATGATGATAATAGTACCCACCTTCCAGGACTGTTGTGACGATCAAATGATACAGTGATTGTAAAATGCTTAGTGCAGAGCCTGGCACATAGTAGGGGCTATATTATTTTTATATGAAAAAGGGGAATACAATTTGTTTAGCATGGTTTTGTTTTAAGAAGCAAACAAAACCATAGATGTAAAATGTTTTATAACCATGAAGCAATGGTTCAGTGTTGGTTTATAGGATCTTAAATTTCAAATGAGAAGGGAAGGGTCTTAACAATCTTTAAATGCCAAACCCTCCTTTATAGTTGAGGAAACAGGCTTAGATAAATGATATGACCAAGGTCAAACAGGTAGTAAATGGGAGAGTCAGAATTTGAACCCAGATCCCTATATCTTAAAATCCAATGATCTTTCCTCCACTGAAGCCCTATTTCAATGCCTCTTCATGGTATAAAGCCCCTCACCAGGACTCTACTCAGCATCTGGGTCAACAAAATACAAGCTCTGACAGCTTGTGAGAAGGGGAAAAGTTTTCAAGAACAAGTCCAGTGATGGACCAAAAGTTGTCCAGGGGCAAGCCCCACCTAAACATCAAATGCTCACCACCAGGTTGGCCACAAGGTAATGACTTCTCCTCCCTCACAGTAATTCTGGAAGACCATCTATTAAGTTGTTAAGTAAGGTGTTATCTGTGTCAGCAGAGGGTGTCCACTCCTGTAGAATTACTGTGGCTTAAAGTATCCTTATTTATATCATCATTATTATTAATATTTATGGTTTTCTCAAGAATCAGTCCCTCACAGAAGGACTAGATTGATTCTACTAATGGGAGCAATCTGCCTTTCTGAGATTTGGACATGGCTGAAAACTGTTTGGATCCCTCTATAATAAACACAAGAGAGTCCGTAAGTTCTTGTTTCATCCTACTTGTACTCTAATACTTTTACACTGAAAAGTGTCTGAGATCGCAGCCTTGTGGGCACTCCAGAGGTACAGATTAAAACCCAGCTGACACTTTCATGCCGTGTAATTTTTCTTTATGTTTTCCCATCAGTCCTCTTTAGAAGTTCTACCCAGGGCATTAGAGTCTTCCCTTTAATTCAAAGGTTCTTAATCTTTTTTTTTTTCCTATCGTGGACAATTTTGGCAGTCTGATGAAGCCTATGGACTCTTTCTCAGAATAGTATTTAAAAAAAGGAAATAATAAAAAAAATAAAGGAAATGCTACATTTCAGCTAGAGGTTAATGAAAATAAAATTAACTTTTCTCCCTATGGAAGTTCACAGACTCCTGAAAACCTATGTATGGACCTCAGGGAAATCCCGATTAAGAATTCCTGCTCTAATTCTTTTAATATTTTGTTTCATACTAGGGCAACTTGATGCAATCATCACGATGTCATCTACAAATAAAAGCATTTGGAGGACCTCATCATCTGTAGGGAATCTCTTGTGTTGAATCTCCTCCATGACAAAGGTGATGAACACTTTTGGCTATCACTTGCTTCCCCGTTTTATGATTTGCCCTGATATTTTGGGACAGAGGATCTTCAAACAAGGCTATTTCTGCCACTAGATCTTTCAAGATATCTCAAATAATTTTGATGCATGGATGGTAGATACCTCATTGGAAACCACTTTGCTCTAGCAAATCAAATACCTTAAAAAAACAAACTAATGGGATGTTGCATCCTTCACATATTCTAACTAAATTGGTAGTGATAAAAATGTCATCTTCCATGTAATATTGCTTTCAAAAACTTATCTGTTTCTTCTTAATGCTGTTAATAAGGGATGGGTTTGATGTATGTGTGATGGTTCTCCAGGAAAAGATTCATAACCACTCAGAAGAGTTTGATGAACCCTCAACATTAAAAAAGTTGATAAAATACAGCTATTTTTTTTAGAATATAGGCTTGCAGATTTAGAGTTGGCAGTGACCTTAAAAGATATTAAGTCCAACTCCTTATTTTACAGACTTGGCCACATTCTGGTAACTAGACATCAGTACAGTTGGGCCTCAAATACAGTTTTTCTAATATGAAATTATATAGCATTAAGTTCAAGTCTCATAATATAGCTTTTCACAGCAAGCACCTGCTTCAGTGTTCATACCAACCTTCCCTTACATTCATATTAAATGCATGTATGTATATGCATGTGTACATGTGTATATATTACATTAAATATTTCCTAATCACATGTAAAATTTTTTCAACATTTATTTTCTTAAACTTTTAGCCCCAAATTCTTTCCCTCCCTTCTGTCTCTCCCACTCCTTCAGAAAGTAAGCAATTTGATGTTAATTACACATATGAAATCATGCAAAACATATGTCCATACTAGTCATGTTAGAAAAGAAAATAGAGAAAAAATAAAACAAGGAAAATAAAGTTAGTAAAAAAACATGCTTCAATTTGCATTCAGATTTCATCAGTTCTTTCTCATGAGGTGGAAAGCATTTTTCAACATGGATCCTTCACAGTTGTCTTAGACCATTGTCTCAATCAGAATAGCTAAGTCTTTCACAGTTGATCATCCTAACAATATTGCTGTTACTGTGCACAATGTTCTGGTTCTTCTCATTTTACTTTGCAGCAGTTCATATAAGTTTCCCAGGTTTTTCTAAAACCATCCTGCTCATAATGTCTTAAAACACCATCATATACTACTACATGTTCAGCTTTTCCCCAATTGATGGGCATCCCCTCAATAGACAATTCTTTGCCACAAAAGAGCTGCTATAAATATTTTTGTACATATGGGTCCTATTCTCTTTTCTTTGATCTCTTTGGGATACAAACCTACTAGTGATATTGCTAGGTCAAAGGGTATGCACAGTTTTGTAATCCTTTGGGCTGAGTTCTAAATTGTTCTGCAGAAGGGTTGGACTGTTTTATGACTCTACCAAAAGTACATTAGTACCCAAATTTTCCACATTCTTTCCAGTATTTATCATTTTCCTTTTCTGTCACCTTAGCCAAACAGATAAATGTGAAGTGGTATCTCAGAGTTGTTTTAATGTGCATTTCTCTAATCAATAGTGATTTAGAACGTTTATTTTCACGTTAATTATATTGATAGCTTTGATCTCATCTTCTGAAAATGTCAGTTCATATCCTTTGACCATTTTTCAACTGTAGAATGACTCATATTTTTTTATGCTTGCCTCAGTTCCTTATGTATTTAAGAAATAATGACTTTAATTAGAGAAACTTGTTGTAATTTTCCCCCAGTTTCCTGTTTTCCTTCTAATTTTGGCTGCATTAATTTTGTTTGTGCAAAAGCTTTTTTATTTCATATAACTAAAATTTTCCATTTACTTTCTGTAATCCTCTCTTTCTCTTTTTTGGTCATAAACTTTTCTCTTATCCATAGCTATGACAGATACATTTTCTCATACTCCCCTACTTTACTTGTGATGTTGCATTTCATGTCTAAATTATCTGTCTATTTGACCTTTCCTTGGTATACAGTCTGAGGTAATAGTTTATGCTGATTTTCTCACAAAATGTTTTCCAGTTTTCCTAGCAATTTTTGTAAAATGATCAGTTCTTATCCCAAAGCTTGGATCTTTGTATTTATCAAATGCTAGATTACTATGGTCATTCACTACTATATATTCTATACCTAATCTATTACACTAATATGCCACTCTATTTCTTAGTCAGTACCAAATTATTTTTTATAATTACTGCTTTGCAATATAATTTGAAATTTAGCACTGCTAGAAGGCCTTCACTTTTTTCAATTGAATTTCTTAATATTCTTGATTTTTTGTTCTCCTAGATGATTTTTTATTATTTTTTTTCTAGCTTTATAAAATAATTCTTTGGTAGTCTTATTGGTGTGGCACTGAATAAGTAAATTAACTTAGGTAGAAATATTATTTTCATTATATTGGCTCAGCCTATCCACCAGCAATTAATATTTCTCCAGTTGTTTAGGTCTGCCTTTATTTGTGTGAAAAGTGTTTTGTAACTTTATTAACTTAGTCCTTGGGTTTCTCTTCCTCCTTTATATTCTTTAGAGCTTCAGAGTGAAATAAGGCATAGAAACTCAGCTCCTGAGATCTTAAAGTGGAAAAGTTATGAGAACTTCAGATAGTCTGATGTTGTGAGTTCTGTGAGTGGTTGCTAACCAATTCAGGGAGTAAAAGGGTGGGGGATAGGAAAGGATGATGTTCAATTATTTTAGTTCCTTATTGAGCATCTATTACCAGCTGGGCTATGTGAGCTGAGAGAAAGTAAACTTTAGTTTAGTTTAAAAATGATTTGGTGTGCCCTGAGGAATGCTTAAAAATGTCACCTCAATCTCCACCCTCACTGCCATACATTGCTATCTATCAGAAGCTTTAAGCTTTGTCTTCTCTATAAAACATGCAATTTGAGTTATCTCAAATTAATTAACTATGGTCCTTGAAGAATGGAATTTCCTGATGTTAAAAATATGTCATCAGCACATCAAGCTTTTGTAATTTTGTCAGTGTGGAAAATCCCTCCCTCAAAGGCAAGTCTACAACTCACAGTCTTAGAGAACTTTCTGAGACTTCAGATTAAGTAATGCTCCCATGGCCAAGAAGCTAATTGTCAGTCACTCACAAAGCATTTATTGTTTCCTATGTGCTAAGTACTGGGGATACAAAGAAATACAAAAAGAGGAAGTAAGCGAAAAACCTTGCTCTCAAAGAGCTCATAGTCTAAAAAAATTATGTATAAACAAGCTATATATAATAAGATAAATTGGTGATAACAAAATAGAGAAGTTACTAGTACTAAAGGAAATATGAAAAGGCTTCCTTCAGAAAGTGAGATTTTAGCTGGGATTCGAAAGAAGCTGTTGTTGTGTTTGTCCTTCATTCTCAAAGAGGACCATGACCTTAGCCTGAAAGGGCCAGGGTCTCCTAAGGCATCCGGGCCATCTCCAGTGTCCTGGTGAATATCAGGCTACAGGAGTCAGATGGCTCTGGGGGAGAAAGTGAGGCCAGTGACCTTGTACAGCCCTCCCTCACTCAAATCAGTCAACTGCAAGTCATGAAAGAAGCTAGGGAGAGAAAGAGAGGTAGATTAAAGGGAGAAAATTCAGGCACAAGGATAGACTAACTTATGGGAGGAACAGGAAAGAGGGGCTGTCCTTGGATCCTAGAAAACTTTTAGGGAGTAAGGTGTAAGAAAATTGGAAAGGTACGATGGGGGTATGTAATGAAGGGTTTTGAATGTCAAACAGAAGATTTTATATTTGAATTCAAAGGTTTTAGAGAGCCACTTGAGTTTATTGAATAAGGAATTGATAGTGTCAGAACTATACCTTAGGCTCAATCTGACAACTGGGGGATGAACTGGAGTGAACTTGAGGCTGGGAGAAGGGCATTACAATAGTTCAAGTGTGAGGTGATAAAGCCCTGCACCGTAGTGGTGGCATTGTTGGAAAGAAGGGAGCATGCACAAGAGAAGTTATGAAGGTAAAATTTATAGCGATAGTGGACTTGGAGAAAGAGAAAGCGGTGTCAAAAACACCACGTTGGCTGAGTCTGGGTCCTTGGAAGGATGGTGGTACTCTTAATAATAAAACACACACACACACACACACACACACACACACACACACACACACACACACACACGCCTTGGTTCCATGGTCCAAAGAGTAAAATAAAAGTAATTGTAATAATTTTCATTTCTATTGTACTTTAAGATTTATAATGCTCTTCCCCCCTCCCATCCCCCACCATGGGTTTAGGTAGTATGTATATATATATATATATAAAATGTGTGTGTATATGTGTGTATATATGTATATACATATATATCATTATCTAAAAGCAAAACAACATTGATCTGATTTCATAAAATTGGGGCTCATTGAATACATTTCAAAGATATATTTCCTATCTCAAAGGGTGGTTTTGAGGAAAATACATTGCAAACTATACAGCTGTACAGGAGTCTGAGACAGTGCTACTCCCCTCCCCTCATCAATTTGAGGGGGACTGGGGCATAGTTACTAAAACAGCGTACTTGGTAAGAGTCAGCAAGACCCAGGTTTGAATTCCAGCTCAGACCTTCATTCCTTGTGTGACCTTGGGCAAATCCCTTAACTTCTCTGGGCCTCAGATTCCTCAGTCCAAAAAGGAGGGGGTTGGACTTGACTTTTATGCCCTTTTTCAGTTCTAAATCTCTGATTCCATGTTGGAGGAAGAAGAGGGCATTCACAATAAATTTCCTCACATGCAAAATAGGCTTAAAAATCCTTCCACTATTGAACCTCCCAGAGGAAAGAGTAACCCTACAGTCCTATACGAATAAGAGCTTTAATTATTTGTCAGATTCCCATTTCTAGTGTGAACGGGGCCTTATTTGGAGTCTTCCTTGATTCCTTGATTCACTACTCTGACTCAACAGACCAAGGAAATACTCAGTTTGATTTATTTGGTAATCAGTCCTTTGGAAAATATCAACCCTTCTCTAGTCCCGGTCCTTTCCTTCCCGCCCCACCCCCCTAAAAAAAGCAGATGTTCTCCAGTTAAGCCTTCCCTGTGATTTTAATACTCTCTGTGTCACCAATGCTACCATCAGGACTCCTCTTTCAATAAGATGCTGATTGGTTGAATATGGCTTCCAGTAACTCAGCCTTTGTTTTGTAAAAACATTATTACAACATTGTATAACACTTTAGAAATGTTTCAAATTTAGGCTGGCGTGGTGACTTAGCAGACTAGGGGGCTAGCATATGGAGTCTGCTACACTCAAGAGACTGTGGTTTCATTGCTGGCACCCACCAGTCAAGTCAGGATTAGCAACCAGGGTATTTTCAGCAAGAGCTGAGTTTGCAGAACCATCAGGTACTGTTTTCTGCTTTAGACCAGGAGAAGAACTGCTGGCCCACAGAGACTAATATGACAGTGGCACAGAAATTGAATGCAGACATTCTTCAGCCCAAAGAGTATCTGATTTGGTATGTATTTACTTGTGTTGCTTTGCCCAGTTCAAGCTGGTCGTGGGGGTAGGGTGGGAGTGGAGGGGGGAGGTTCAAGGCGCAGGATAACAGAAAGGACGCTGGTCTGGGAATCACTAAAATTGAGTTTAAAACCTGCCTGTCATTGATTAGTCCTGTGAGCTCAGGTATGTCACTTCTCTCTCATCTCTAAAAGGTAAGATTCGAATAGATAATGCCTAAGGACCCTTCAAACTCAGACATACTGTTTTATTGGAGATCTGTTCCCTTGGTGTTTGCTTGGTGTTCTATTGACTTATGTGATTCAATGGGCCCTTCTAACTTTAACTTTTCTATTTCAAGGATCATGATTTCATCAGTGGAGGTACATCCCGTACAAGAACAGTGCAGTTCCCCTCTTTCTTTCTACATTAGAGGGTCTCTGTAGTCTGACTTGCCATCCCCCTCCCAAAGTCACTACCCTTTGAACAATTTTCACGTGACAAGATTCTCCGAACTATTTTAAGTCGTTCTTCAGATGACAAATATGCTTTCAATCACCAGGCCCATACCCAAAGGGTAAGCAATTTGGAAGGACCCGCAATAACCAGCATTCCAATGGTTAGCATTCGAGAACTCAAGATCAACTCTGTGACAGGCTGACGCATAGAAGTGGAGAGTGGAGGTTCTGGTATTCTACAGTTCTATAGATGAGACAGTCATTTCCATCGGTGCTTCATCGTGCAATAGAAAGATTGCCAAGACTTGGAGTCAGAAGGCTTTGATTGAAATCCCTGCCCTACCACTCACTATTCATATGACCTTAAACAAATCACTGAACTTCAATTTCCTCACCTATAAAATGAGGGGTTTGGACTTGATGACCCCCTAAGTTCCCTTCCAGCTCTCTATCAGACTATGAGCCAGAACAAGGGGTGTGGCAGAAAGGAGTCAAACGTTAAGCTCCTGCTTTATGCCAGGCACCATCCCAAGCACTTTACAATCATTATCTAATTTGATTTTCATAACTCTGGGAGGTCAGTGCTATTATTACCCTGCCTTTTACAGTCAAGAAAATGGAGACAGAGGTTAAGTGACTTGTCTAGAGTCATCATACATCTAGTAAGTATCTGAGGTTGTATTTGGACTCAAGTCTGCCTGATTCCAATCCCAGTGTTCTATCTAATCTGCCACCTAGCTACCTACTAAAGTATTGTCCAAATTGCTGTGTTTTGGTGCCATGAAGGGTGCTACCACTAGCAAAATAAAAAGGTGGGTTGAGATGGAGGAGAGAAATGGCCGGCCAGGAGAAGTAGGGGCTCTTCTATATATAGTTTCTCTTCTAGCAGAGACCCACTTCCTTATCTCTCTGAAGGTAGCCATGATCCAGAATTTAAAAGAGTCTGCGGTCAGTGGTTTCTCATATTTCTATAAACATGATAAGTGAGAATCTACTCACATGAGAGTGCATAAACACTATAAAATTTACAGTGAACTGTCCTCTCCAGAACTTTATGAGGTAGGCTCTGACACTATTATTATTCCATTCTATAGATGGGGAAACTGAGGTTCAAAGATGTTAGATAAATCATCCAAAGACACACATCCAACTGGTGGACAGACCAATATTTTAATTCAGTGCTTCTGACCCTGAGTACAGTGACCTATCTATGAAAAAAGAGAGAACAAATAGCACGGATCAGGAGATGTAGGCTTGAGATTTATCCCTAACACTAATTTGTCGTACAACCTCTGGCCAGTTGCCTCCTTTTCTAAGACTTAATTTCCTCATTTCTCAGATGAAGAGATTCAGCCAGATGATCTCTAAGTTCAGCTTCCAATTCTAAAAATGTCAATTCATTCCATTCCTCACATTTTATGCATCCGTAATAGTGGTAACGATATTTTTAAAAATCATAAAGAAACCAACCAACTGATGCAGTCACTTAATATTTGGACTGCTTTCCAAACACACTAGCCTCTTATGGAATAGCTCGGATCATACGGGCAACATTTCAGGATCCAGAAAGGAGTGTCTTGGGAAAGGCAAGTTGGCCACAGGAGGAGCTAATGTTTAGGGTGACCACACTGCCATACCTAAGGCACGGTTTTCATTAAGAGAGAAATGTGTGGGTTGGGAGGGAAGGGGGATTGCATTAAGAAAGTGATACTGTTCATGTCTTTTGTTTACTGGAAGAAGGGCAAACGGACACAATCGGAGTAAGAGGAAAATGACTGGGGGGAGGAGATGGGGGAGACAGAGGGGGTTGGGGACATACTTGAAGTTGAAGGAAAGAGAAAAAAATCATGGCAGTTAAAGCCAATAAAGTCCTTTATTTGAATGCCATTAGTGGGTTTGGCAGGCATGTTTGCCATCTACTTCAGAGGACCACTGCACAGATTAAGAGAGGCTAGATGCTAATTTGCACATATGGAAATGCTTTTTCTCTCCGTTCTGATGGCTCTGTTGTGGACAGATGGAATTAGCAAGAACTCCGAAGCCGTGAAGGCAAACACATTAAAAAAAAAGAAAGAAAAAAAGAAAAAAAACTTTCTTTTTCCTTTCTCTTTCTCCCCCTCTCTTTCTTTTCCCTTTTCTTACTTTTCTTTCCCCCCCTTCCTCCTTCCTTCCCTCCTCCTTCGCCTCCTTCCTTCCTGCTCTTTCAATTTCTTTCTTTTCTTCTTTTTTCTTTCTTCTTTTTCTTCTTTCTCCTACCTTCCTCTCCCTTTTCTCTCTTTCTCTTCCTTCCTTCCTTCCTTGCTTCCTTCCTTCTTTCTTTTCTTCCTTTCTTTTTCTTTCTTCCTTTCACTTCATGAAAAAAACTTCAGACTGCAATAAAATAAACATATATTATTACCAGAATAGCTTCTGGCATTAATAATGCATTTATCATGTTTCAATTGCAAATCCATTTCTAACAGTGAATGAGACACTCAGAGCAACATCCAGGATGCCAGAAAATGTTGGCAAATTGAGGCCCATCTTTAGGCAGATTTGGCCTTATTTACTGCATCTAGATCTATCTATGCTTCAGACTGTTTGCCTCATAAAAGCACCTTCCCTGACAGTCATCAGAAACTCTGAATCCTGACTGCAGCTTTGTGGTCTCACGTGGGTTGTACTCCCAACACTTTCCACTGTTAGAACTTAGAGGGGTGG
Source organism: Trichosurus vulpecula (assembly GCF_011100635.1). Lineage (NCBI taxonomy): Eukaryota > Metazoa > Chordata > Mammalia > Diprotodontia > Phalangeridae > Trichosurus > Trichosurus vulpecula. The sequence goes on along the minus strand of NC_050575.1, from coordinate 9,576,556 downwards.
AAAAGCACAAGCAATCCCACCGGATTTACCTTTTCACCCCTGAAGCAAGCCCAGCTAGTCTGAAGAGTCCTTTTTCTGTTGCCTTTCACTCACTGTCTTTTATGGGGAGACTCTGTAATATTTTATTTATTGGCAGACTAACAAGGTTTAGAGTACTTTGAGGGCTAGTCCCATCCAGAGGCCTGCCTGCCCGAGACACCTGACTGGGTAATTGGTGTTCCATATCAGGTTATTTAAAAGGAGAGAAGCAGCCCAACAGAGGCGAATGAGCCCTACATGTGGAGTAACAGTATTTAAATCCCAGAGAGAGATATTACCTCATCAACCCCTTCATTCTCTAGAGGCAGAGGCAGATGCTCAGAGAGATTAGGTGCCTTGTTGAAGGTCCTATAAGTAGAGAGGATTCAAACCCAGCTCCTCTAACTCCAAATGTCATGTTTGTTCTACTATACCAGAGTCAATTGAAGTGCGTAAGAGTCCTTCCTTTGCCACTCACTAATTCGGTGTAGGAAAAATATGTCCTCCCCCTCCATTTCAGTTTCCTCATCTTTGAAGTGGGGATAATCATACTGGCAATACCTGCCTTCCAAGGTTTGGGGGAGCGTTAAATGAGATATTATACATAATTCATGTTGTCAACATAACGCAGGCTATAAGAGCAATTTTATTTCCATGCAAATATGTTATAGCATTACCCTCATCCACCAATGGGAATCACAAGGTTATGTTTTTTTTTCATTTTCCCTTTTCTCCATTGTTAAAGGAAAAAAATATTTATTTTAAGCAAATCAAGGAAGTCTAATGGCTAATATGTGGATGCTCCTCCAAGGTTTTCTGACGTCCTTTAACAAATTATTTAGACCATTAATTTTCCATTGCTTTCATTTCCTGATACATCCTTTGCCCTCTCCTATTCAGAAGTTGTCCTCTATAACAAAGATTAGTCAGAATATGGACATTTTCATCACTTGTTAGCATAATTCTGAATTGCTTTCTATAATGCTTAATGGTGCCCATCTTTCTGAAACTCCTCCAATGTTGATTAGTTTTATTTTTTGTCATCTTTGCCATTTTTCTGGGTGTACATGGAAATGTTAGATTTGTTTTGATTTGTAGTTAACTTATTATTGGTGGTTTCAAGTATTGCTTCAAATGTCTATTCATGGTTTCCAAATTTGCTTTTGAGAACTATCTGTTTCTATCTTTTGACCACTATATCCTTTGAGGACTGGTTCTTGTTTATATATATTTGTGTTAATTTCCTATATAATTATCAGACCCCTACAAGAGATATTTATTGAGATTCCCCCAATCCATGTTTCCCCCTCTTTATTCTACCCGTATTCTAAAATTCTTTTAATTGTCCACTTCTTGAAATGTCACCATTCTCTTCCTATTTGTCTTAATTGCCTACATTCTCATTATTTTCATGGTGTGGAAACCCAGTCTATATGTTCTTAGCTATGAAAATAGCTTTTTCACTATTAAAAAGTTGGTAAGCTTGTTTATGTCAACACTGTCAGGTACAGCTTCCTCCAACCACATTACTACCATGCTTGTAATTACAGAACCTTAGTTCCACCCTAGCTCTGTAACCTAACAACCATATAATCTTGGTTAAGTGATATTAAGTAATTGCTATGGGACTCGATTTCCTTATCTGTAAAATTAAAATTCCTTATCTGTAATAAGTCCCTTTCTCCCAGGTCTAAATTCTGTGAGCCAATTCACTTTTTAAACAACAAAGAAAGATATATACAAGTTAGCTCTTATTGTATCTGCTGTCATTGCTCTTCTAATTGGGACAGAAGGAAACACTTCAGCAAATATTTTTCAGAGAAGCATTAATTAACTAACCCTCCAAGACTGGGGAGATGACAGCCCAGTGTCTTTTGCTGCAGTCTTAGACCATAGCTCCAGGATTATGCGGAGCTCTGGGCAATGAGTTCAATTGATAAACTGGAAAGAATTATTCAACAGAGAACCATCAGGATATAAAGGGCCTCAAGTTCAGTTCATATAAGGATCATTTAAAGGAAATTGTGTTTAGTGTGGAGAAGACTTGTGGGGGGGTGGGGAAGGGGGAAAAATGATAAGTTTATTTAAGTATATGTTGGGCTGTCATGTGTAAGAGGCATTAGAATCATTCTGCTTGGCCAGCTGTGTTGGCCTGTAGTCACTGCTTCTGGAGAGGTTGAGGTAGGTGGATTACTTGAGTTCCAGAGTTCTGAGCTGCAGGTGTCTGTAGTGAGTCTTTCACCTCCATGTGATCCTCCAGGGAGTGAAGAGCCACCAGCATGCCTAAGGAGAGGTGTCCTGATTCAGGTTAGAAAAATGAAGCAGGTCAAAATTTCTGTGCCAATCAACAGGGAGATTGGTCCCATGCTGCACTTCCAGCCTGTGTGAGATAGGGAGACCCTCTCCCCACCCCCACCCCACACAAATAAAAGTCTTGTTGGCCCCAAAGGGCAGAATTAGGAAGAAGGAGTAGAAGCTACAAAAAGGTTATTTTTGGCTTGGTATAAGGAAAACTTTTCTAACAATTGGAATTATCCTAAAGTGGAGATAGTGGTTTTCACTTTATCAGAGCAAAAGCTAGATGGCTACTTTCTAGGTGTACTGTAGAAGGGACTCTTATTTAGGTAAAGATTGAAGATTCCACAAATCTGTGAGGTCTGGATTCAGTGCCCTAACTGCTGCTGGCTACTTCCTGTCTAGGATACTTCTTTAATAAATAGAAAAACAAGACTCTTCAGAGAACACTTAATCTACTGGGATGAGTGGATATGAAATGTTCCCGTTGCTTCCACCCCACTGTCAATATTCCTACTCAGATCTGCAGAGACATAATTAAGAATTCCATCACCTAGAACAAAGTCATTTACTCATAAGTGGGGAAGGATAAAATGTATAGTTGAGGCAGACCAAGGCAGGGCCACAGAAGATGAAGAGGCTGAGAACATGGGAAGGAGAGTGTTTGAAGGAGGCACAGGTCAGGGTAGAAAGTCAGGTACTCAGGGGGCGGAGCCAAGATGGCGGCAGGAAAGTAGGGACTACCATGAGCTCCCCCACCCAGTCCCTCCAAAAACCTATAAAAAAATGACTCTGAACCAATTCTAGAACTGCAGAACCCACAAAACAGCAGAGGGAAGCAGGGCTCCAGCCCAGGACAGCCTGGATGGTCTCTGGGTGAGGTCTATCCCACACGGAGCTGGGAGCTGGGAGCTGGGAGCTGGGAGCTGGGAGCTGGGAGCTGGGAGCTGGGAGCGGAGTGGAGCAGAGCCCAGCATGAGCAGCATGGACCAACCAGACCAGGAGCCGGGAGGAGCATGCCCTACCGCCCTGAATCAGTGAGCTGCGGCAGTTACCGGACTTCTCAACCCACAAACACCAAAGACAGCAGAGAAGGTTAGTGGGAAAAGCTGTGGGAGTGGAAGGACTTCGAGATTCGGCTACCGGTCCTGGGGGCAGTGGAGGTGGGGCAGCTACGGCCGCAGTTGCTTCCGGCCCCAGGCCCACCTGGTGGGAGGAATTAAGTGGCGGATCAGAGCAGGAGAGCACAGCCTGCTGAAGATCTAAGCCCAGTCTGGGTTGGGGGTTCTTGGAGAAGGAGTAGTGCTGGTGTGGTAGAGCTGGCACATCCCCCTCAAACGTGGAACTTAGAACTCTCTAGTCTACAAGCAGTCATACCCCACTGAAAAACTCAAGGGTCAAGTTAGTTGGTTGGGAATATGGCCAGGCAGCGAAAACGCTCCCAGACTCAGTCTCAGACTTTAGATTCTTTCTTTGGTGACAAAGAAGACCAAAACATACAGTCAGAAGAAGTTAACAAAGTCAAAGAGCCTACAACAGAAGCCTCCAAGAAAAACATGAACTGGTCCCAGGCCATGGAAGAGCTCAAAAAGTATTTGGAAAAGCAAGTTAGAGAAGTAGAGGAAAAATTGGGAAGAGAAATGAGAAGGATGCGAGAAAACTATGAAAAAAAAGTCCATGATTTGCTAAAGGAGACCCAAAAACTACTGACAAATACACTGAAGAAAACAACACCTTAAAAAATAGACTAACTCAAATGGCAAAAGAGCTCCAAAAAAGCCAATGAGGAGAAGAATGCCCTAAAAGGCAGAATTAGCCAAATGCAAAAGGAGGTCCAACGAACCACTGAAGAAAATACTACCTTAAAAATTAGATTGGAGCAAGCGGAAGCTAGTGACTTTATGAGAAATCAAGATATTATAAAACAGAACCAAAGGAATGAAAAAATGGAAGACAATGTGAAATATCTCATTGGAAAAACCACTGACCTGGAAAATAGATCCAGGAGAGATAATTTAAAAATTATTGAACTACCTGAAAGCCATGATCAAAAAAAGAGCCTAGATATCATCTTTCAAGAAATAATCAAGGAGAACTGCCCTGATAGTATAGAGCCACAGAGCAAAATAGAAATTGAAAGAATCCATTGTTCACCTCCTCAAATAGATCCCAAAAAGAAATCTCCTAGGAATATTGTCGCCAAATTCCAGAGCTCCCAGATCAAGGAGAAAATACTGCAAGCAGCCAGAAAGAAACAATTTGAGTATTGTGGAAACTCAATAAGAATAACCCAAGATCTGGCAGCTTCTACATTAAGAGATCGAAGGGCTTGGAATAAGATATTCTGGAGGTCAATGGAGCTAGGATTAAAACCTAGAATCACCTACCCAGCAAAACTGAGTATCATGCTCCAAGGCAAAATATGTATTTTCAATAAAATAGAGGACTTTCAAGCTTTCTCAGTGAAAAGACCTGAGCTGAATAGAAAATTTGACTCTCAAACACAAGAATCAAGAGAAGCATGAAAAGGTAAACAAGAAAGGGAAATCATAAGGGACTTACTAAAGTTGAACTGTTTTCTTTACATTCCTACATGGAAAGATGATGTGTATGATTCATGAGACTTCAGTATTAGGGTAGCTGAAGGGAATATGCATATATACATATATATTTATATATATATATATATATATATATATATATATATATATATATATAAGTTAATGTGTATGTATGTACATATGGATGGGTATATACATATATATATATATATATATATATATATATAGAGAGAGAGAGAGAGAGAGAGAGAGAGAGAGAGAGAGAGAGAAAGAGAGAGAGAGAGAGCAGACACAGGGTGAGCTGAAGATGAAGGGAAGATATCTAAAAGAAATAAAATCAAATTAAGGGATGAGAGAGGAATATATTGAGAGAGGGAGATAGGGAGAGATAGAATGGGGTGGATTTTCTCGCATAAAAGTGGCAAGAGGAAGCAGTTCTGTGGGAGGAGGGGAGGGCAGTTGAGGGGGGAATGAGTGAATCTTGCTCTCATCAAATCTGGCCTGAGGAGGGAATACCATACATACTCAATTGGGTATCTTACCACACAGGAAAGAAGAGGGAAGAAGATAAAAAAGGTGGGGGATGATGGAGGGGAGGGCAGAGGGGGGTGGAGGTAATCAAAAACAAACACTTTTGAAAGGGGACAGGGTCAAGGGAGAATATTCAATAAAGGGGGATGGGTTGGGAAGGAGCAAAATACAGTGAGTCTTTCACAACATGAGTATTGTGGAAGGGTTATACAGAATGATACTCATGTGGCCTGTGTTGAATTGCTTGACTTCTTAGGGAGGGTGGGAAGGGAGGAGCAGGGAGAATTTGGAACTCAAAGTTTTAAAAACAGATGTTCAAAAACAATAGAAAAAAAGTTTTTGCATGCAACTAGAAAATAAGATACACAGGCAATGGGGTGTAGAAATTTATCTTGCCCTGCAAGAAAGGAAGGGAAAAGGGCATGGGAGGCGAGTAGGGTGACAGAAGGAAGGGCCGACTGGGGAACAGGGAAACCAGAATATACACCATCTTGGAGTGGGAGGGGAAGGTAGAAATGGGGAGAAAATTTGTAATTCAAACTCTTGTGAAAACCAATGCTGAAAACTAAATATGTTAAATAAATAAATTAAATTAAGAAAGTCAGGTACTCTATCTAATGGGGAAGAATAAATAAAAAGGTGTCCCCTAGAATCTAGATGGAATCTAGGACTTGGATGATAGTAACAAGAATCTTGACGTGATGGAGTTACCTTTAAAAGAGTACTAATGATTGGTTAGAAATTATTTTAAAGAGGTTGTGGAAAAACAAGGAGTGTGCCAATGAATCCTTCTGGCCCTGTGTGCCAGTGATGTGAGAAAAGAAGCATCCAGCCTTGGAGAAGGTACCAAGAGATTGGAGTTTTTAGAGGGTCAAGTTTTAGCGAACACCAGTAAGTGTAAGAAGTATGAAAGGAAGAGATGTAGGGTGAAGGGGAGTGTCTTAGTCATAGAGGAGGGTTGCTCAGAGAGCATGGCGGAAACAGGGGGAAGGGGGCGGACCAAAAGGACAGAGAGCCTAAGAGAGTCAGGCTGAGTGGAGGATGACTTTCTTTCTGATATTTGACTTTCCATGTGGTATTGTTGGTGAAATGCAGAAAGCTGAAGGGATAGGAGAGGTGAAAAAATTTGTGAGTTCGATGGGAGGGGTGGAAAAGTATGATACCCAGGAGGAGTAAACATGCCCCAGGATGTCAGTACTTGGGGAAAATGGAAAGGAAAAAGAGAAAGAAAGACTTGGCTGCCCAATATTAATTTCAGCCCTAAAAATTTTTTGTGATTTATAGAACTCATACAAAAGAGTGATGTGGAGATAGGACTGAATACCCCGATGGGCTAGTCCATGATCTAGACATGGTCCAGATGACCTTGTGACCATTCTTAGAAACAACCACAAAAGGGCTCTGATTGGTCTCATGAGAAATATTGTGGTTAGTCTGATGGCAAAGACTGTTTGGTACTGTCTCTTGCACATTCTTTTTAATTATAGGGTGACATGTGCCTCCTTACGCCTACAAACTCAGTCTATCCCTCAACATAGTGGCTAACCCTGGATTTCATGAAAGGACAGCTACTCACTGAAACACTGGAGCATAAACACAGCCCAAATCCAGTATTAACAGCTAACCTCTGTCTCACAGAGTAATGTCATATGAAGATAAATCTATACAATAGATATACATTAGGGATTAATAACCTTCAATACCAATCTATATAATACAATCTATGTCAATACTAGTGACATTCATCGAAGGCAGTATTCTCAAAGTGTGTTCCACAAACCTCTGGGGCTCTCCTGGATTATTTCTATTTTCATAAAATCACTAAGGTGTTTTAATTTCAAATATAGTGAATACTGATAGATACAACTTGTACAAACAACAGCTTGGGGCGTCTTCATTAATTGTTGAATCTAAAGAGGTTCTATGGACAAGGAGATGGCACGCCATTCCAGTATCTTTGCCAGGAAAACCTCAAAGGGGGTCACAAAGAATCAGCATGACTGAATCAATTGAAAAACAACAATAAAAGAAGTCCTGAGACCCAAAAGTTTGAGCACCACTGATCCACAGGAGATCTTTCTTAGCTTTCTATTAAATGCATTTTATCGCTGAAGAATGAGAAGGCAGAGCTGAAGATTTCAATCAGGCTGATAGACCATGGCTAGCATATCCTTAGTCCCACAAACATGATTGAATGTGGTAATCATGATAAGACCTTCACAAGTTACAGCAATAATACTATGGTTGAGCATAAAGGGAGACTTTGAGATAGTGTAGTCTGTCCCGGTCATTGTGCAGATGGAAAACAAAGGCAAACCAAAAACTGATGCCCAGAAAGGGAAAGTAACCTGTCAAAAGCCCCACAGTTGGTAAATTATAAATTTGGGGTTTGAACTCAGTCTTTTCACTCCACTTCTAATACTCTTACCACCACATTACCCTGAATTTCAATGGGATTCATTAATCTTTTCATTGCATCCCATTCTGTGTCATTTTAGGCATGGCTGCCAGATCAGCAACTGGTACCAGATATGTACTGATGCACTGGTACCTTACAGTCAGGGCAGCTAGGTACCACAGTGGATAGGGAGCTGGGCCTGGAGTCAGGAAGACCTGAGTTCAAATCCACCCTCAGATACTAGCTGTGAGACCTTGGGCAAGTTACTTTAAAACCCTGTTTGCCTCAGTTTCCTTAGCTGTAAAATGAGCTGGAGAAGGAAACAGCAAAGCACTCCAGTATCTTCACCAAGAAAACCCCAACTGGGGTCATGAAGAGTCAGACATGGCTGCCACAAACTGAAGAAAAACCACAAAAGGGGCGTATGGTCAGTATGTTTCAAAGAAGACACATCTTCATTTAAAACAAAGGTATAAAATCCCCACCTGCGTCATTCAGCCAGGCCTATAACACTCTTATGGGCCTAAACCAGGTCAAATACATATTTGAGAAATGTTTAACAAAATAAATAAAAATATAATAAAGCAGAGATAATGTTAATGTGTTGTTTTCTAAGTCAACACGTAGCTTGCAACAAAGTTTAGCCTATCTGCTGAGACAGCTTTGCCAGGGTGTGGCCACCGCCCAAGCTACAGCTTCTTGGAGCTACAGGTGACAGATGGGTGAATCAGGTGGCTGCCAAAGGAGGATGAGCAGCCTTCCCACCAGAGGTGCTAGTCCTCCCTGAACACCCAGTTTGAGGGTAACTGATAGGCCTGAAACCCATCAGTGAGTTAGGGGGTCATCTACTCGAAGCATGTGAAGACTTCCCCAGCGTAATGGGTGGATAAGAACAATCTATTCCAACGGCCGTGAAGACGGCTGAGGTAGGTGCTGTGGAGTACTTAGAGCTTGGTCCAACACTGAAGATGTCAAGGTCATCCACTGCATACTGGGCCACTGCCAGACATCCTGACTTTTGTCTTGCCACCAGAATTCGATGACTCTGGAACAGAGAGTGAGACTGATGACTTTGTGCCTCTCTGCCTCATTTAAGTCTAATTCACACACAAGTCATCACCTTGTGATGTCATTGGCCCTCTTAAAAATGAATAACAAACAACAAAACACAATGTGTTCTGCAGAAGTCCTTGTGGATGGTTTAGTGGTTCTTCTTTCTATTTGAGTTTGACACCACTCATCTAAAGGATTATTGGCAGGTTCCATTAAATGAAAATACCAAGAGTATGGGTTCAGTGAACAAATGTACTTTTGTTACCAATCAGATTCTTCAACTTTGGAGAGATGGATCATCATGTTGGTCACAGGGTAATGCATTTTGGGGGCACGATGATTATTAAAGATTATGAGCAAAGTAATAGAGAGGTTGTGATTAGCATCAATGAAAGTAGTTCCCATGCTAGGAAAAATAGAGATCCTTGAAAAATTAAAGTGAGATCACAAACCATCTTTTGTAGCTGTCACACTGCAGGGTTCCCCTTCTGGGGACTTGATCAATATTTGATAATTGGACAGGGTGGTGGGCGGAGCCAAGATGGCGGCTGGAAAGCAGGGACCAGCTTGAGCTCCCTGCCGAACCCCTCCAAAAACCTATAAAAAATGGCTCTGAACCAATTCTAGAATGGCAGAACCCACAGAACAGCAGAGGGAAGCAGGGCTCCAGCCCAGGACAGCCTGGATGGTCTCTGGGTGAGGTCTATCCCGCACGGAGCTGGGAGCTGGGAACGGAGTGGAGCAGAGCCCAGCCTGAGCGACTTGGCCAATCCAGACCAGAAGCCGGGCAGAGGGGGGCCCTAGGGCCCTGATACAGTGAGCTGCGGCAGTTAGGAGACTTCTCAACCCACAAACACCAAAGACTGCTGAGAAGGTTAGTGGAAAAAGCTGCGGGAGTGGAAGGAGTTCGAGGTTCGGCTTCCAGCCCCGGGGGCAGCGGAGGTGGGGCAGCTACGGCTGCTGCTGCTTTCGGCTCCAGGCCCACCTGGTGGGAGGAATTAAGTGGCGGATCAGAGCAGGGGTGCACAGCCTGCTGAAGATCTGAGCCCAGTTCGGGTTGGGGGTCCTTGGGGAAGGAGCAGTGCTGGTGCGGCAGAGCTGGCACCTCCCCCCCAAACGTGGAACATAGAACTCCGAAGTCTACAAGCAGTCATACCTCACAGAAAAACTCAAAGGTCAAGTTAGTTGGCTGGGTGGCCAGGCAGCGAAAACGCACCGAGATTCAGTCTCAGACTCTGCATTCTTTCTTTGCTGACAAAGAAGACCAAAACATACAGACAGAAGAAATTAATAAAGTCAAAGAGCCTACAACAGATACTTCCAAGAAAAACATGAACTGGTCCCAGGCCATGGAAGAGCTCAAAAAGTATTTGGAAAAGCAAGTTAGAGAAGTAGAGGAAAAATTGGGAAGAGAAATGAGAAGGATGCGAGAAAACCATGAAAAACAAGTCAATGACTTGCTAAAGGAGACCCAAAAAAATACTGAAAAATACACTGAAGAAAACAACACCTTAAAAAACACATTAACTCAAATGGCAAAAGAGCTCCAAAAAGCCAATGAGGAGAAGAATGCCTTGAAAGGCAGAATTAGCCAAATGGAAAAGGAGGTCCAAAAAACCACTGAAGAAAATACTACTTTAAAAATTAGATTGGAGCAAGTGGAAGCTAGTGACTTTATGAGAAACCAGGATATTATAAAACAGAACCAAAGGAATGAAAAAATGGAAGACAATGTGAAATATCTCCTTGGAAAAACCACTGACCTGGAAAATAGATCCAGGAGAGATAATTTAAAAATTATTGGACTACCTGAAAGCCATGATCAAAAAAAGAGCCTAGATATCATCTTTCAAGAAATTATGAAGGAGAACTGCCCTGATATTCTAGAGCCACAGGGCAAAATAGAAATTGAAAGAATCTATCGATCGCCTCTTCAAATAGATCCAAAAAAGAATTCTCCTAGGAATATTGTCGCCAAGTTTCAGAGCTCCCAGATCAAGGAGAAAATACTGCAAGCAGCCAGAAAGAAACAATTTGAGTATTGTGGAAACCCAATCAGAATAACCCAGGATCTGGCAGCTTCTACATTAAGAGATCGAAGGGCTTGGAATAAGATATTCCGGAGGTCAATGGAGCTAGGATTAAAACCTAGAATCACCTACCCAGCAAAACTGAGTATCATGCTCCAAGGCAAAATATGGGTTTTCAATAAAATAGAGGACTTTCAAGCTTTCTCAGTGAAAAAACCAGTGAAAAGACCAGAATTGAATAGAAAATTTGACTTTCAAACATAAGAATCAAGAGAAGCATGAAAAGGTAATCAAGAAACAGAAATTGCAAGGGACTTACTAAAGTTGAACTGTTTTGTTTACATTCCTACATGGAAAGAGGACATGGATGATTCATGAGACCTCAGTATTAGGGTAGCTGAAGGGAATATGCATATATATGTATGTTTATGTATATATATATAAGTGAATGTGTATGTATGTATATATCTAAGTGTATATATATGTGTGACACAGGGTGAGTTGAAGATGAAGGGAAGATATCTAAAAGAAATAAAATGAAATTAAGGGATGAGAGAGCATCATACTGAGAGAGGGAGATAGGGAGAGATAGAATGGGGTGGATTATCTCACATAAAGGTGGCAAGAGGAAGCAGTTCTGTGGGAGGAGGGGAGAGGGCAGGTGAGGGGGGAATGAGTGAACCTTGCGCTCATCAGATTTGGCCTGAGGAGGGAATACCATACATACTCAGTTGTGTATCTTACCCCACAGGAAAGAAGAGGGAGGAAGAAAAAAAAATAAAAGGGGGGGGATGATGGAGGGGAGGGCAGATGGGGGTGAAGGTAATCAAAAACAAACACTTTGGAAAGGGGACAGGGTCAAGGGAGAAAATTCAATAAAGCGGGATGGGTTGGGAAGGAGCAAAATGTAGTTAGTCTTTCACAACATGAGTATTATGGAAGGGTTATACATAATGATACACATGTGGCCTAGGTTGAATTGCTCGACTTCTTAGGGAGGGTGGGTGGGAAGGGAAGAGGGGAGAGAATTTGAAACTCAAAGTTTTAAAATCAGATGTTCAAAAACAAACAAAAAAAAGTTTTTGCATGCAATTAAAAAATAAGATACACAGGCAATGGGGCGTAGAAATTTATCTTGCCCTACAAGAAAGGAAGGGAAAAGGAGATGAGAGGGGCGGGGGGTGATAGAGGGGAGGGCTGACTGGGGAACAGGGCAACCAGAATATATGCCATCTTGGAGTGGGGGGGGAGGGTAGAAATGGGGAGAAAATTTGTAATTCAAACTATTGTGAAAATCAATGCTGAAAACTAAATATGTCAAAGAAATAAATTTAAATTAAAAAAAAGAAAAAAAATATTTGATAATTGGTTTTGAGAGTGAGAAAAAGGTCTTTATAGTTATAATTTGTGGAGTGCTTTCTTCCTAACAATTCTAGGATACAGTTAGTGGAAGTATCATTATTTTAATTTTATAAATTCCAATCAACAAGTCTTTATTAAGCAACCACTATGTTCCAGACACTGGGCTAAGGGCTGGAAAACGAGATGCAGAGAGAGGAGACTTGGCTATGGTCATGGGGATAAGGAGTGGTAGAACAAAGTCTTAGATCCAAGTCTCCTGAGGGCAGATTGAATGCCATTTTCACCATAGTTTTGTTATATGGTGCTTGCAGTTACAAAATGTGCCATCTCATTAAGATTTGGGAATTCAGCATTGGTTGTGCTGGCCAAATTATGCTGACTTAGAGTTTAGGTGTCAATAACCTCAGCTAGGCATTTTGTTCTGTTCTTGTGGGGACTTCTGGCCAGAAGAGCCCAGCTTTAAAGATGGAAAGGAACTCAAAGGCTGTCTAGTCTAATCTTGTCATGTTAAAGAGGAGGAGATGGAAGCCCAGGGAGGCTGGGTGACTTGTCAAAATCACACAAGTTGTAATCATGCGATGTAAGACTTGAAGCCAGTTATCTGACTCCAAAGCCAGTGCTTTTCCTTTATACTATACCATTTAATGAATGCTGACCAAATTATCTCTGCTAGGAATTCATTGCTCAATAGATCTTAGTAGTGGTCGCTGAGAATTGCTCCTGAATTTCAACTTCTGGACTTCGTCTCCTCAAGGACGTCTGCCTCCCTACACAGTGAAATAAAGATTAGTGATAAGAATGTTTGACTCACAGGCAGAAAGCCAGGGATCAAGCCCTGTCTCTGCCCTGCACTATTGGCATTATCACAGATAAGTCATATCCCTCCCTGAGCCTCAGATTTCTCATCTGTAAAATTAGATAATAATATTTATCCTGCTTTCATCCCAGGATTGTTGAAAAGAATGCCCTTTGTCAAAAATAAAACACTATAGAAATGTTAGTTGTAGTGACCATTCCTAGGGCAACAAGGTGGCACAGTGGATAGAGTGCAGGGTCTGGGGTCAGGAAGACTCATTTGCCTGAGTTTAAATCTGTCCTCAGATGCTTACTAGCTGTGTGACCCTGGGCAAGTCACTTAACCCTATTAATTTCAGTTTCCTCATCTGTAAGGTGACCTGGAGAAGGAAATGCCAAACCACTCTAGTACCTTGACTAAGAAAACCCCAAATGAGGTCACGAAAAGTTGGACACACCTGAAGTGACTTATTCTCATTATTTTCTGCTGTAATATCATTTGACTGATGGGCTACAATGTTTTCTAGATTAAATATATATATATATATATGTATTTTTTCTGAGAGTACTCAAATATTAAAGTACCTTCTGCATAAAGGACTTGTGTATCACTGCAGAGACTCAGGCTATTTTAATAATTCCTAAACACCTAAGGAGAGAAATGTTCTTTTACGTCACATAAAGGGGGATGTTGGTTAATGGTCACAACAGTTACATTAAAGAGTTAAGGAGCATACAGTGTCAGTGGGAATGATAATGGGATGAGGTGGAATGAGTTCCCAAAAGAGGAAAAATCAAAACGTACTTTCTTTAAGCTCCCATGAGCTGAGTTCTCAATACATGGTTTGAAGCAAATTCCTTTTTCATCTTTCCTTTTGTACCACACGAAAAAAGCTAGAGACGTTTACGTAGTAGATTTAGGCTTTTTAGAAGAGTATATATATATATATATATATATATATATATATATATATACACACACACACACACACACACACACACACACACACACATACACACACACACATATATACATACATACATATATAAATGTATGTATGTATATGCATATATACATACACATATACATTACACGCTTATATACACATACACATATATACATGTGTGTCCATGTATGTGTGTATGTATACACAATACATATACACACGTGTGTATGTATATAACATATATGTATGTGTGTGTGTATTTATATGTTTATGTAGAACATCATGGCCCTCATCACAGCAGTTTAATGGTATTTTCCCTCCAGCTGTTTTTATTTATCCTTAAACTTCCAATAAAACTTATGTTTTATTTCAAGAGGCAATCCATAATTAACTTTTCATCTGGTGGCAGTGGTTTCTAACCAAGCCACCAACAGTGTGGAACCAGTCCTTTGGGTGGAGGTGGAGGGGTGGAAGAGAAATGGTAGTGGGGACACTTTGGCTGGACCCCAAAGAGGAAAATTCAGTACAGGGTGAGTTTCATAATGACAAGGCATTTAAAAATCCAAACTGGGATTGTTTTTGGTGGCAAGGAATGGAGAAATGACAGGAGAGGGTGTTGAAAGGTGGAAAATGGGCTTTCCCGATACCCACTTTGTCATGAAAGCAGAGGAATGGAGGATGTGTTTGTCCTCTTCTCTCCCACTAACCTCAAACTGATGACACATATGTCGAGGGGAAACACTATAGGAGGAAAACGGTTATTTAGTTCTTGGAGCATTTTCAGGAAATGTTTGAAAATGTGATTATGTCACCATAGAAGCTGTATGGAGTAGTGGAGAAGGCACTAGACTTGGAATCGGGAAGAACAGAGTTCAAATCCATCCTCTGATACTCAGCAGTGTGACTCTGGGAAAGCCACTCAACCTTTCTATGCCTCAATTTTCCCATCTATGAATGAAGGGTTGGATTTAATAGTCTCTAAGACACCTCCCAGGTTCTAAATCTTGTCTTATTTGATCCCATGGCCTTCCTCTCAACCAATACCTTTTACTTGCTTCATTACTTAATCTGCTTTCGAGGGCACCTAAGTGGGTTTGCATATTCCTTCCAAATCAGGCCCACCAGTAACAAGGGCAATGAAATGAGAATATTTTGTTTGAAGAGGTAGAAAGGCTGATGATGACCTGGAGTGGCCTGAATTTGCAGCTTAATTCTGGAGTGAGGTAGGACCCAAGAAACATTGAATCTTTGGCTATTGTGCCGGTGTAGTCAACACTTAAGGAGTATGACTGAATTGCTAGAGATGCCACGGAGAGTATTTGCAGGCCTGGGGGCTGCCCATGGATTTTTGCCACTTTCTTAAGTACCCCTGAACTATAGTTTTTAATAAAAAAAAGTATTGTTAAAATTCAGTTAAAGAGACATTTATTTATTTAGCACATACTCTATGTAAGATACTGTAGTAGGCACTGGATTTTAAAAATATCCTTCTATGCCTTCAAGGAGCTTGGAATTTAATGAGGGAAGAGCAAGAAGGATATGGCATATAAACCAATATTCATTATTTGATGCAAGCAAAGGCAAGATCTTAGGTGCTCTAGGAAGACTTCATAAGACTACAGGGGGAGAGATAGAAGGACCTGTATATATATATATACATACATATATATATATATGTGTGTGTGTGTGTGTGTGTGTGTGTGTGTGTATACATAAAATGTGTGTACATGTCTGTGAACATATGTTTATATACATGCACATATATATACACATACATGTATGCCCCAGTATATGTGTGTATGTATGTATGTATGTGTGTATGTACATATCTTTTTTTTTACCCCAGGGAAACCATCTCAGCAGACAGGATAAACCAGGTTGAGGGAAACCAACAGGCCTCAAACCCATCAGTTATTTAGGGGGCTTTCCACCCCAAGCATATGAAGACTTCCTCTGGCAGAACAGGCGGATGAGAACAGTTTGTTTTAATGGGCATGAAAGTGTTTGAAGCAGGTGCTGTGGAGCACTTAGAGCTTAGGCAGACATTGAAGACTCAAGGTCATACACTGCACACTGAGCCATCACTGGTCGTCTTGACTTTTGTCCTTGCTACTGGACTTTGATGACTGGAAGAGAGTGAGGCTGAGGACTAGGTGCAACTCTGCCTCACTTAAAGCCAATGCACAAGTCATCAGCCATCATCCATTATTTTGCTCCAACATCACAATGTCATTGGTCCTCTTCAAAAATTCCAAGCTTCTTGAATGCATAGATGGAACAACAGATGAGGAAAATGAGGTCTGAAAGGTAGGAGTGATAGAAACAGGATTTGAACCTAGAAGGTCTGGAGACAAAGGATTCCAATCAAATGTTCTTTCATAACATCACGCTGCTTCTCAAAGTTTTTGTAAGATGCTTATTTAGGCACATAGGTAAACTTGTGTTCTTAAAGACCATTCCAGTGGAAAGCTGGAAAGGCTTCAGATATGGGTCAGAAATTGGACTCATCCATGAAAAACAGCTCATCCAAATTTGTAGAGGGTTATTACTAGAATATGGATTTGGAGATGATGGTTGCTTACGACTTGTGAAGAATATCTAGTAAGGTGTGGAAGAACTGTCGTCACACTGGTTCTCATTTGTATAAATCTATTTATATGCATTTTTCGTTGACATAGTCTACAAAATGGAGTTATCTTCATTTAGAGTTCTTCATAACTTGGCCCCTTCCTATCTTTCAATCATTTTTTACAACTTATTTCCTTTCCCTCACTCTACAATCAATCTCTGCTAAACTACTATTACTTCTTTGGACATCACATTCTCTCTTTAGTGTCTGTCCATTTACGCAGGCTGTTCCCCATGCTTAGAAACCACTGTACCCTTACCTTCCCTCTGAGCTTCCCTGGCTTCTATGAAGACAGCTCAAATTCTTCAAGTTCACACCTTCTTTTTCTGTTTGCCAATGGCTTCCCCTTTCAGATTATTTATCATATATATATATATATATATATATATATATATATATATATATATATATATATATATATATGTATATTCTATGAATCTAGTTATTTTCATGTTATCTCCCTCATTAGAATGTAAGTTCCTTGAAGGCAGGGACTTTTTTTCTTTTTTCTTTAAATTCCTCCCTCTTAAAACCGTGAGTGGCATAAAGTAAGTGCTTAAATGCTTAGGGACTAATTTTGCTCACCCGTACTATCTTTCATCCAAAGAAGCTCAGAAAAAAATACCCTGAATAATCTCCATCTATTTGTATTTTGCCTACCTTCCAAGGCTCATCTTAAGCTCTGCTTTCTCCTTGAACCTTTCCCTTACTATTTCAGCTCTCATTAATCTCTCTTCTCTCGACATAGGACTTGACACTTTAAAGCTGCACCACTGAACATACAGTTTTACAGTATGTAATATACTCTCATAGAAGGCATAGGTGCTATAGCCATATGAGCACCAAATTAGGAATCAGGATGCCTGGGTTCTACATCCAGTCCTAAACTAATTTCCTGACTGGCTCTGGCTATGCCATTTCTTGTCACTAGGACTTAAGGAATATAGAATTCTACTAACTTATTTTACAGAAAAGAAAACTAAGACCGTTTCCAGCTTTGACAAGTACTACTTGTACTACTGATTCATGTGTTTTATTCTCCCCTGTCCCCCCAATTAGACTGCAAGATCTTTCAGCTAAGGGAACATTTTCTACACTTTTTTGGTAAAGCTCTTATGCACTTAACATACTACTGAGCACATAGTGTATAGGTGCCCTGAAAATGCTGCTCTTGATTGTCCCCATATACTTGACACCAGCTGAAACATTCTTTTCCTTTTAGCTGTAGCTATCTACCTAAAAACTCATACCAGGGCCCACGACAGTCAATTGAGAGTCCATGCGGCAGAGTCTACAGAGAGCTAGGCTTGAAGTCAGGGTGAGCTGATACTTATTGGTTGTTTGCCCTCACACGAGTTGCTTAAGGCAGAGCTCTGGGCAATGATCATTTGCAGGATGGGGTCTCTTTGTATCAGTAGAGGGAGTCTGCTCCTCTGGGAATTTCCTATACTATTGAAATCACAGGTTCTGCCTTTCCCTATCTTATATACCTAAAGAGTCATAAGAAAGTCTATAAAGTGAATTCTATTTGATTCCTTGGGAATTTCCTATATAGAAATAATATTCTGTAGATGCTTAGAAAACAGTGGTCTTAGTAAGTCAGCTCTAAGTGCATTAGACAGAGGGAAAGCTAAGTGGCAGAAACAACTAAGTTTCATCTCATGTGACCCAGTCCAATTTTCTGTCATCTTCAAAATGAGTTTTATTCCCAAAGACCATGCTCTCCAGTTTTTTGGTATATTTTCCCCCTCCTCCCTACCCATCCCCCATTCTATGTGATAATGTTACCCTCTCTTGGGACATGCTGCTGCTGATGGAACTAAAGCACTCTTTCAAAGAAGGTAACTTTCAAATGCACCAAATGTCTTTAGATTAAATATATCATGCGATCCCTTTTTGTACTGCAAATAACTACCTCTTCCCCAATAAGTACTCTTCTTCAGTCCTGCCCCACCCCATTCCCAGTCTTGCTAGGGTGAGACCTTCCCAAAAGGCTCCAGATTTGATCCCTCCTTTCCGCCACCTCTCTCATTCACCTTCAGTCCCCATGTTTTACAAAAGACTGTAGAAATCACCATTCCTTCTGTACATATGGACTTCATAGGGATGCACCATTCATTCCCTTCTGATCTCCACCTCTCCTCTTCTCATTAATGCAATTTTTTACTCTTACTAATTCACCTATAAGAAAGTCATGGGACTTAATCTATAATCGGTATCGATTTTGTGCCTCCATTTTTACTTGCCCTGCTTCTTGAAAGTCTTCTTATATCTTTACATATGTGTGCCCTTTTGTCCTTGATTATACTTTCTTCCCTAACCTCCTTAGTCAGTTGTTTTTTTCTTTTATTTGGTTTTGAAATGTTACACATGATGTAATTTATTTACTTTTCTTGTGTTTCATTGAGGTATTTTCAAGTTAAATATTTTACTCCCCATTGTCTTTATCCCTCTTCCTGGAATGCCTCAAATGTTTCAATCTTTTTTATTGATAATTAGGCTCAAGTTTGTGAGGTATATTGTTTTGCATTGTCTGGGGTTCCTGAGCTTTTTAGGATAAACTATTCCATTCATTACTATGGTTTCTTGTGGATGCAGAACAATCTTGTATTGTTCAAGTTTCTTTTCCTTTGTATTACAAGGTCTTTCTCCTAGCTACTTACAAAATTTGAAAATGTTCAATTTAATTACTGCATACATTGGAGTTTAAAGTAAAGTTTTCTTTTTTATTTCTGGAGACGATCTGTAGATTTGCTTGACTAATTTTTTTTAGCAAAGTTTAAGAAGCTTTCCAAAATATTATTTCCTATGCTATGGTATTCAAGATTTTAAAAATGTGTCATGTTCTTCTGAGAGACCTATAATCATTCAGTTCTTTCCATGAATCCTAGCTTCAAAACCAGTCACTTTAGATTGTGTTCTTTTAGCTTTTTTGCCCTTTTGTTTCCGCCAGATTTTGCCACACTACAGTACTTCTAGATTTTATACCTCTTAATCTATGTATATTTCTTTAAAGAGATACCCTATTGTGGATTTACTTTATATTCTAATCTCATAATTAGGTCTCTAAAAAGCCATATTGGGAACTCGAAGTTCTAAATTCCAGCTATTATTATTCCTTTTATATGAATTTCATTTTTCATTTGAACAACTTTGGAATTTCTTGTTTTGTTGTTCCATAATCCACTGGGAGTCCACAAAATGCATTTATTTCATCAGGCATTGGTTTATTGTCCTTTGTTTCATATTTGATTTTTCTGAATTAGAACTGTTTTTATTCACTACTAAGTTTCAACACCACAAAGCAATTTCCATACATAAAAACATGCAAAAATAGAACTGAATATGAAACTATGAATTCTACATCACACCATTTGCTTTAAATCTAATTCTATACTTTCATTTCAAAACAGTTCTGCTTGTCATCTTAGTAGCTGAATTTCCCTTGTGTGAATTTACACAAAATATTACAATGGCCCTTTAAAACATCATTTTTACTGTTATCACATGACTAACTCCCACCACCTTTCATTAACCTCCCTTTCTTCCTCCCAATTAAAAACACAAAAGGCACTGTTACATTGTTGGCAGAGTTGTGAACTGACCCAACCATTCTAGAGAGCAACCTGCAACTATGCCCAAAGGGCCACAAAAATGTGCATACCCTTTGACCCAGGAACAGCACCTCCAGGGCTGCATCCCAAAGAGATCACACAAGGGGGAAAGGGACCTGTATGCACAAAAATATTTACAGCAGCTCCTTTTGTTGTAGCAAAGAACTGGAAATCAAGGGGATGCCCATCATTTGGGGAATGGCTAAACAAGCTGTGGCACATGAATGCAATGGAACACTATTGTGCCACAAGAAATAGGGAAGATACAGCCTTCACAACAACCTGGAAAAACCCATGTGATATAATGCTGAGAGGAGCAGAACCAGGAGAACATTGTACACAACCACAGATATACTGATTCTGTGGTGACCAACCTCAATAGACGTGGCTCTTCTCAGCAACACAAGGCTCAAAGACAACTCCAAAGAAAAGAAAGAAGGAGAGAGTTTTTTTCTCCTTTTGTCTCAGAATTACTATCATTCAAACCATCAATACTAATGTCTATGAATTTAGGAACAATGCAACCACTGATTGAACCAGGGGTGTGTGGGGGTGGGGGGTGGGGAGGGGTTGAGGGTGTGGGGAGAGAAAGAAAAATAAATGAGAAGGGAGATGAGAGAGACAGTGACACAGAAAGAGAATCTGACCTTTTCCCAAAAATTTTTGATGAAGACTAGAAAGGTTCTATTGCTAACTCATTACATGATATTGTTCAAATCTCCACCTGACTTCAGTACACTCTTGTGTAAAATAAGGGGATTGGCATGATTATTCGTAAAGGCATTTTTAGTTATAACATTCTATACTCTGTGATTCTTATTTTCCTTCTTGTCAGCAACATTAAAATCTTTTAAAGTATCCTTCCTCTGCTCACTTCCTCAATTGCTGGTATAGCACCAATAAGGGATTTGAGGGTACAATTAATTGCCTTTATTATCCCCAAATTCTTAGACAACTAGGTAATAGAGTACTTTGGCAGACTGAAATACATTTAATATATGACCAATGCAGAGATAAGTAAGCAGAACCAAAGGAGCAACATTCACTATGGCTTGTTGTGGTTCAGCCCCTTTTTCAATCCTGTCCGATTTTTCATGACCCTTTCTAAGGTTTTCTTGGCAAAGATACTAGAATATTTTTCCATTTCCTTCTTCAGCTCATTTGACACAGGAGGACACTGAAGCAAAGTGCTTAGGGTCACATAGCTGGCAAGCGTCTAAAGCCAGATTTGAACTCAGGTCTTTCTGACTCCTGACCTAAAGCTGTATGTACTGTGTCACTCACCTGCCCCTCATTGTGCTACAATCATATAAATAAAAAGAAGAGCAAAATAAATCTGAATGCTGAGTAATTATCATAGTCAAGCTTGATTCTCATGAAAAGTCATGGAAGCGCCTTCCTCCTTCGAGAAGAGAGGTGAGATATTACAGGTAAAAATGGTATCTATCCCATCAAATATGGTTATTTTGCCTATTGGTTTTATTTAATTTCTTTTCTTTGTTACATTCAATAACTCATTTGGCAATAATAGATTTACCATTAAGTCAGTCTCTAGGTTAATTAGACTATCTGAATTGGACCTGAGCCTCAGGTTGGCATATTGGTAAATGATTGTTATTAAAAAAAAAGACATCAATTTTTTTTTTTTAATCTGCAGATAACTTCCCTCTTGAGTGAAGAAAGGCATTTAGGAAATACCCATATGTGCCAAAATTTAAAAGAAATTTTTAGCTTAATACAAATTTACAAATAGGTTTAAAAACAGATTCCTTTAAATTAAGAACAGAACTATTTTTTTCACATTTCAATTTATTTATTTTAGTTTTCAACATTCACTTTCACAAGATTTTGAGCTCCAAATTTTATCCCCATTTCTCCCCTCCCCCTTCTCCACAACAGCATGCATTCTGATTACCCTTCCCCCAATCTGTTCTCCCTTCTATCACCCTCCCCTCTCTTATACCCTTCGCCTTCTATTTTCCTATGGGGTAAGCTAGATTTCTATACCCCATTGCCTCTATGTCTTTTTTCCCAGTTGCATATAAAAACAATTCTTAACATTCTTTTTTTTTTAATGTTGAGTTCCAAATTCTCTCCTTTCCTCTCTCCCCACCCACCCTCATGGAGTGGGCAAACAATTCAATATAAATTATACATGTGTAGTCATGCAAAATATTTCCATAATACATGCTTTGAAAGACTAACTATATTTCCCTCCACCCTATCCTGTCCCCCATTTATTCTATTCTCTCCTTTGATCTGTCCCTGCTCAACTTGTTTGCTTCTAATTACCCCCCTTTCCCAATCTGCATTCCCTTCTATTACTGCCCCCATTCTCCCACCCCCCACTTTCCTGTAGGGAAAGATTGATTTCCAATTGAGTCTGTATCTTATTCCCTCCTTAAGCCAAATCTGATGAGAATAAAGTTCACTCATTCCCTTTCAACTCCCTCCTCTTCCCCTCCACTGTAAAAGCTTTTTCTTGCCTCTTTTATGTGAGATAATGTATCCCATTCTACCTCTCCCTTTCTCCTTCTCCCAGTACATTCCTCTCTCATCCTTTAATTTTATTTTATAGGTATTATCCCTTCATATTCAACTCACCCTGTGCTCTCTGTCTAAATATATGTTCTCTCCAACTACCTAACAATGAGAAAGGTCTCATGAGTTACAAATATCTTTCCCTAAAGGAATGTAAGCAGTTCAACTTTAATAAGTCCTGTGTGATTTCTCTTTCCTGTTTACCTCCTCATGCTTCTCTTGAGTCTTATATTTGAAAGTCAGATTTTCTATTCAGCTCTGATCTTTTCGTCAAGAATGCTTTAAAGTCCTCTATTTCATTGAATGTCTATTTTTTCCCTTGAAAAAATATTAGTTTTGCTGGGTAGGTAATTCTTGGTTTTAAACCTAGCTCCTTTGACCTCTGGAGTATTATAATCCAAGCCCTCTGATTCTTTAATTTGGAAGCTGCTAAATCTTGTATTATTCTGATTGTTCCCACAACACTTGAATTGTTTCTTTCTGACTGCTTGCAATAATTTCTCCTTGACCTGGGACCATTGCCTTGACCATTGCCTTCAGGTAGTCTAATAATTTTAAAATGATCTCTCCTGGGTCTATTTTCCAGATCAGTGGTTTTTGCAATGAGATATTTCACGTTGTTTTCTATTTTTTTGATTCTTCTAGGAACCTGTAAGTTTTCACCTCTTCCAAGGTGGTATGATCTAAAGAGAGGTGTTTACTTCTCTCCTGGCCTGTGCTCTGGTCTCTGAGTGACCACAAGAGCTCTTTTCTGCCCTGGAATTGTGAGAATGGTTGCCTTTCCACTACTGCCATGAGCTCTGCTATGCTTCTTTTGCCCCAGGACTGCTACCCAGGGCTGTGACCCAGATCCAAGTGTGGGCAAAGCAAAGGAATACTGCCTCAGTGCCAGCAACGAGATTCCTGCAATCTCTTTCTGGTCAGTTGTTGATCCCCTTACTTTCTGTGGGCTGAGAGCTCTGTAAGCATCCATTTCTGCTGTAGCTACCACGTCTGCTACTGTCCCTGCCCCAGGGCTGCACTGGGGCAAGGTTTGGTCTGTGCTTCTCTCTCACCAGGTCCAACAGACCTTTCCCACTGACTTTTTAAGTTGTCTTTAGTGTTTGTAGGTTGAGAAGTCTGGAAATTGGCTCAGCTGCCAGTGATTCAGTAGTCTGAGGCCTTTGGGTTTGCTAGGGCCTGGTCTGTGCTTATGTAGCCCAAGCTGGACTGTGTTCCTCTCCCACCCCAGCATAACAGACCTTTCCCATCAACCATCCAGGTTGTCTTGGGCTGGAGATTTGTTTCAGTCTCTTTTTGTGGGTTCTGCTGCTCTAGAATTCCCAAAATAGGGAACTTCCAGATCTTCCTGATGAACAGACCAGAACTCAATTGAAAATTTGATCTTCAAATCCAAGACTCAAGAGAGACAAAAAAGGTAAAGAGTGAAGAAAAAGAAAAAAAAAACATGTCATTCAATAAGAGTAACTGTTTATATACCTACATGGGAAGATGATACTTGTTATCATTA
This sequence comes from Trichosurus vulpecula, assembly GCF_011100635.1. NCBI lineage: Eukaryota > Metazoa > Chordata > Mammalia > Diprotodontia > Phalangeridae > Trichosurus > Trichosurus vulpecula. The sequence continues at coordinate 9,552,272 of NC_050575.1, read as the reverse complement.
TATTTCAATATTATTAGTTTCCTTTGTAACTGCATATTTTATGTATTTAAAAATATTATTCTGAGAAGTTCTTAGGCTTCACTAACTAGATTGCCAATGGAGTCCATCACACACACACACACACACACACACACACACACGCAGAGAGAGAGAGAGAGAGTGAGAGAGAGAGAAACTCTGTCACAAAAAAGGTGGAAGCCAAACTTCATTTTCAGCATTCCAAGTTCTCAGTTCTCTGCCAGATATGTGGGCCCCCAAAAGTGCTGCCCTTTTTTTATAGGACAAGTCAGTTTCAAATCAAAGACATCCAACCTTAATAACAATAGAAAGATACCTCTCAGATCAATTGTTTCTCACTTTTTTCTGAGTTCTTTTAAAGGAACCAAAATGAGGAGGGATTCATTTTTGTGACTTTATCCCCTCCTCTGCAGACAAGGTTGATTATGAATTGGCTGGAGCATAGTTCCAATGAAGCAGTGGAACACTGGAGCTCCACTGGAGCAGTGGAACAGAAGATATTAAAAGGGGAAAGTAAAACCAAAGAAGAATTGGGAAAGTCAGGTTTCAAGAGCAAAACATGAATGATGGGTAGTCTTTGCAATCTGTTATCACCCATACAGTGTCCAGACACTTAAGGAAAGTCTGATAGTATGGTGAGTTGGCCCTTTGTGAAAGATTGATGTGAGGACATGGGCAAGAAGCATGTAGCATGTGAGGGTATAGCTTGGCTTTTTCTTTCTTTCTTTTTTAATTAGTTTATTTATTTTTAGTTTTCAACAGTCATTTCCACAAGATTTTGAGTTACAAATAACATATACACTATTTTCTGGATCTATTTTCCAGGTCAGTGGCTTTTCCAATGAGATATTTCACATTGTCTTCTATTTTTTTCATTCTTTTGGTTCTGTTTTATAATTTCTTGATTTCTCATAAAGTCATTAGCTTCCATTTGATCCATTCTAATTTTTAAGGAATTATTTTTTTCAGTGATCTTTTGGACCTCTTTTTCCATTTGGTCAATTCTGCTTTTTAAGGCATCCTTCTCCTCATTAGCTTTTTGGGCCTCTTTTGCCATTTGGGTTAGTCTATTTTTTAAGGTGTTAATTTCTTCAGGACTTTTTGGGTCTCCTTTAGCAAGCTGTTGACTCTTTTCTCATAATTTTCTTGCATCACTCTCATTTCTCTTCCCAATTTGTCCTCTACTTCTCTTATTTGATTTTCCAAATCCTTTTTGAGCTCTTCCATGGCCTGAGACCAATTCATATCTTTCTAGGAGGCTTTTGATGTAGGATCTTTGACTTTGTTGACTTCTTCTGCCTGTATATTTTGATCTTCTTTGTCGCTGAAGTAAGATTCTATAGTCTGTTGTTTTTTTTACACTGCCTGCTCATTTTGCCAGCCAATTACTTGACTTTTGAGCCCTTTCTCAAGGTATGACTCTGCTTCCAGAGTGGAGAGTGCTCTGTCCCAAGCTTCAGGGGGTTTGTGCTGCTGTTTTCAGAGCTACTTCTAGTAACCTGTAAATTGTCAGTTCTTCTGAGGTGGTGTGATCCAATGAGAGGCGCTACTCCTCTCCTAGCCTGTGCTCTGGTCTGTGAGTGATCTTGAGCACTCTTCTCTGCCATGTAACTACCAGGAAGACTCCCTCTCCACAGCCACCACAAACTCTGCCACACCAGCACTCCTCTTCCCAAGGACTGTGACCCAGATCCAAGCAGAGCAAAGTGAGAGAATCCTGCCTCAGGTCCAGCAAAGTGGTTCCTGCACTCCTGCTCTGATCAGCCACTTGATTCTCCCCACAGTCTGTGGGCCTGGAGCTCTGGAAGCAGCCACAGCTGGTGCCAGTGCCACTGCCACTGCTGCAGCCCCTTCCACTGCCCCTAGGCTGGGGCTGGACCACACCTTTCTCTCACCAAGGGCCAACATAGTTTGCCCACTGATCTGCTAAGTTGTCTTTGGCATTTGTGGGTTGAAAAGTCTGGAAACTGTCACAGGTCAGTGATTCAGGGTCCTGAGGCCTGCTCCTCCCAGTCTGCTCTGGCCTAGTCTGTCCTGGTGTGGCCAGTGCTGGACTGTACTCTGCTCTGAGCATGGTGCGATAGACCCTTCCCAGCGACCATCCAGGCAGTCTTGAGCTGGAGACTTGTTTTATTCTGTCATTTCGTGGGTTCTGTAGCTCTAGAATTTCTTCAGTCATTTTTACAGGTGTTTGGAAGATGAGGGCAAGCTCAAGGCATTACCTATTTTCAGTTCACCATCTTGACTGTGACACTTGGTGTAGGTTGGTTTTGATCTGCCCCATTGGACGGATTACCAACATCAATAAATTCAGATACATAAATGAAGCAATGCTAAATAAGCAGGTTGATAATATTCTTGATGCAAGATTTTATGTTCTAGGGTTCTATCATCCTGTCCTAATGTTCTTTGTTCTATTATTTTGGACTATCATACTCTGTGTTTCACAGTTTGCACTGATATGACAAAATTATAATCCTACTTCCTTCATTCTTAAGCCAAGAAATTTACAAAAATGAATCTTACCCACTATAAATGTCCCAAAGGTTCTGTAGCTTCCTTGTTATAGGACACAGATTATAGATTAAATTCTGTGACTTTCCTATTGGTGAATCAGTAAGAGTAGAAAACTGCGTAAATGAGAAGAGGAGAGGTGGAGATTAGAAGGGAATGGATGATACATCCTTATGAAGTTCATATGTAAGGAAGGAATGGTCTTTTGTCAAGTATGGGGGCTTTAGGAGAATGAGAGAGGTGGCAGAAAGGAGGGATTAATTCTGAGACCTGATTGGCAGGTCTCTCACTCTAGCAAGGTTGGGGGGATGCTGATAAAGAGTATTTATGGGGGAAGAGGTGTGTATCTGCAGTAGGAGATGGAGATCACATGATGTACTTAATCTGGGGACATTTGGTGCATTTGGAAGCCTCTTTCTTTGACATAGTGCTTTACTTCCACCAGCAGCTTCCTGTTCCAAGAAAGGGTAACTTCTAGGAGTATCTGACACAGAGAATGGGGCAAAGATAGGGAGAAGGCGGAGGATATATCTAGAAATCGTAAGTCATGGTCTTCGGAAACACAACTGATCTTGAGTACAGCAGGAAATTGAACTGGAACACAAAAGATATAACTTAAGGCTCATTGTATCCTTTTCAAATGGACCAAGGAATTATAAATTTTTGAAAATTATATAATAAAGAGCTTTCATTATCACACGCATAGTTCTTATTGACTCAGATCTAATTCAGGATAGCTCTTAAGAACAGATTAAGGAGAAAACTGACAAAAGGTGTTTTTCTGCTGATTGTGCATATTGCAATTTACTAAGACAAGTATCTGAGAGTATTGATTTTCTTATATGGACCTCACTAGTGGTCAAGGGCAATTATTTTTAAATGTACTTTAGTTTCATGCTAGCATATTGTATCTCAGTGTAATGTGAAGGGAGGTAGATTTGGGTTTCGGAGGACCTAGGTTTGAATTCCGGCTTGGTACTTACTATCTGACCTTTGATAAATTACTCCATATCTCTGGTCTTCAGTTTTAATATTTTCAAAATAGAGAATTTATACTAAGTTATCTCTGGAGTGAGTCAGTCATTAGTCAACAAACATTTATTAAGCACCTACTAGGGCAACTAGGTGGCACAGTGGATAAAATGCCAGTCTTGGAGCCAGGAAGACTCATCTTCCTGAGTTCCAATCTGGCCTTAGATACGTACCAGCTGTGTGACCCTGGACAAGTCACTTAACCTTGTTTGTCTAATTTCTTCATCTACAAAATGAACCAGAGAAGGAAATGGCAAATCACTCCAATAGCTTTGCCAAGAAAACCCAAATAGGGTCATGAAGAGTTGTATATAACTGAAAACTACTGAATGTCAACAATAGTACCTGCTGTGTGTCAGGCACTGGGCAAAGCCCTGGTCCCTTCTAAGCCATGTTCTCTAACTTTGGAGTGCAGAGAGAGAGAATTATCCAAAGTTACAAATTGAGTTACAAAGTGGGAACACAAAACTAAATAGCCCAGATTTTAATCCAATTCTTTTTTAATACAACATAATAATATCTAATATTTATACCATGCTTTATGTTTTACAAAGTACTTTACAGATGTCTTATTCAATCCTTAGAAGTAGGAACTCTTATTCTCATCTTACAGATGAGGAAAAAACTGGAGCAGGCAGGGATTAAGTGACTGCCCAGGATCACATGGCTGATACATGTCTGAGGTCAGAAACAAACTCAAGCCTTCCTGAATTCAGATTCAGTGCTCTATGCACTGCATCACTGTCTCTAGGTCTTCATGAGGTCCTTAAAGCTGTAGAACAAGAAAATGTTCCACCAAATTTAGAGGAAATAATACTTAACGTTAGAAATAAATAAATTAAGAACATAGACTATGAGAACTGAAAAGGTTCTTAAAGTCACAAAACCATAAAATGTTGAACTAGAAAAGACCTTAGAACACACACTAGAACAGAATGTCAACACACAGAAACAAAGAATGCTGTAGGGCTTAGCACTACCTTAGAAATCATCTATTTCCAGTTTCACATTTTACAGAAAATGAAACACTTGTCCAACATCACCCAGTAGTGCCAGATGCAGAAATTAAATATGGGGTTTGTAAAATTCTCAATTCCATTTCAGAAATTGTTTAGAGAAGCCCTAAAAGGAAAGGTCACTTCATTCCAGTTAAATCATGTGGACAACAGGGGTAAGCAGTATTTCTCTGAGAAGATGGTCATATTTACTAGAATAATACAAATGACTAGCAGGGGAAATACCATCTGCCAGCCTATTTTTGCAACTGTATGGAAAACGATGAGGGCTGTGGCCGCTGCTGGGTTTTTGCTGAGGATGGGAGCTGATCCCACTGGCACATGGTCAGTGTGGTTGTAGAGAGAAATCATGGAGTTCTTGGGAGGCATCCTCTTCCAAACAACGCAGTAGGGAGGGTTCCTCACTGTTAAACCAATAGCTCACCTTTGCAGTTTTTGAAACATATTTCTCATAACTTCATGAAGTCAGCAGTGCAAGTATTATTAGCCTGGTTTTCTAGATGGGGAAATAGAATCCCTGAATCTCAATGTCTAGAAGGTACTTTACAAGTTGCCTTGTCCAATTTGTGTCTGCAGAAGAATTCCTTTTACAACATCCTAGACAAGTGAACATCTAACTTTTTATTAAAGACCTTTAGTGAGGGAGAACCCAGTATCTAACCAAAAGCAACCCATATCACTTTGAAATAGCTCTAAATGTTAGAAAATTTTTCCTTATACAAAATTGAAATGTGCACTTTGTAACTTGTGCCAGTTATTCCCAGCTCTTTTCTCTAGGACAAAACAAGTCTAGGAGTTCCTTCAAAAGTTATCCTTCAAATATTAGAAATAGTCTGAGATATCACTCTTAAGTCTTCTTCAATCTAAACATCCCCAATTCCTTTCATCAATTTTCCTATGGCATGGTTTCTAGATGATAAATGTACCACCTCTGTGTGGCATTTAAAGCCCTTCACAGCCTGATTTCTTCCTACTTTTCCAGTCTTCCTACACTTTACTCCCATGCACGTACTCCATGATACAAGTACATTGGATAGTTTGTTGTTCCTCACACATGACTCTCCATCCGCAGACTCCTTGCATTTGTACTAGAATGTTCTTTCTCACATTCCCCTCCTGACTACCCACTTCCTTTGAGTCTCAGTTTAAATCTTACCTTTTGCAAGAGGCCTTTCCAAATCACCTCTCCCTCTGCCTAAGTCTGTGAGCTCAACTTACTTTTGATTCAATATATTTATTTATTATATATTTTTATTTTATTAACATATTGGCTTAATATAGAAACACATATATACATACATATATACACATGTATATGTACACATACATATGCAAATACATGTGTTTATGTCTATCTGTATCTTACATGAATGTAGTTTTTTGCATGTTGTCTCTACCATTTGAGTGGGAGATCTTTGAGGACTGGGATCATGTTATGGCTAGCTTCTACTACATAATAAGTGCTTAATAAATATTTGCTGACTGAATGGCAATAATACACACAATATCTACAACAATGTAAGTAAAGTCCACTCTAAGAGGCAACAAGACTCAGGTAAAACACAACAATCTTATAACACGGGGAGAGCACACATCCTTCTCATCTATTAATAATTAGAAAACTAGAAAAGTAGACAGTAACACGTAAAATCAGCCACCATGAGCTTGGGCATACTTTGGGAGGTAGAGGAGGATGGCAGGGCCTTGTGTGCTGTGGTCAGTGGGATCATGAAGAGTCAGACATGACTGAGTGACTGAACAGTAACAATCATACTTGGAGTGATTTTCTTTAACTGTTTGGGGCAATATAATATTATTACATTATATTTGTTTCAATGTTTGCTGGAAAGCATCTAACATATCAAAACAATTTGTAAATAAAATATATATGTATATATATATATATATATATATATATATATATATATATATAGTATACACACATGCATACACATATACATATATATTGGAATTTTATCACCATCATTTTCATTTCCAAATATATACCTCCTGTCTTCTGACCAGATAGCCCTCCCTTGTAACAAATGATAAAAAAGAATGATAGGGAAAAACAACAGAAAAGTTCAGTAAAACTAACCAATACATTAATCTAGATGTTCATATACTCATGTATGCATACATATACCATCCCCACCCTCGTTCACCCACCCAAGTCCTCAACCTCTGAAAAGAAGGGAAAGAGAAATATTTTCTTATCTATTTTTGCAGGACTGAGTTTGGTCAATAGGATTGCATAATGTTCATTTTCACAAAACAAAATATGTCAATAAATTACATATAGATTTTAGACTAGTCCTGGAATTTTATTGGTACAGGCAACTCTCAGTGAGGAATTTTCTCTATCAAAGCCAATCAGAATATCTTATGATATATATGGTCTCAGTTGGTTGCCTGAGTATGAGACAGGCAGGACTTGGATCCAGCTTTATCTCTCTGTCTCTCTGTCTCTGTCTCTCTGTCTGTCTTTGTCTCTATCTGTCTCTGTCTCTGTCTGTCTCTGTGTCCATCTCTGTCTCTGTCTCTCTTGGTCTCTGTCTCTCTGTCTCTCTGTCTCTGTCTCTGTCTCTCTCTCTCTCTCTCTCTCTCTCTCTCTCTCCACTACATATGTTTGAACATATATACATTTTTTTCTAGCCCACTCTTCTTTTTTCCCCTTCTATTGCTTTAGGAAAGTTTTCCAGAGCAATAATCAGGTCATAGGTTCTATCTCACAATCTTGGTGATATCCATGAGGTCAAATTTGCCTTCTTGCCTACTAAATATCTCTAGTTCACCTTGGTGTTTGCCTGTGCTTTGTGCATTAGCATATGGATATCTGAAGACGTGGGGTTAATTGCCTGTTCCTTTCTTATATTTTTCTCCTGTCAGTTGTGAGGTGCTTCTGCTCCTATTCTTTCTGTAGTATAGACATATTTTTAAGAAATCTAACTTGGTATATACTTGGTAGGCAGTTCTCTCCTTTCCTCTTTGTTCTTCAAGCCTTCCTTATTAGACTTGCAACACTCTAAGCGATCCATGTTTATTGGTCTTCATTAGACACACTTCATCGATAAGCATGAACTCATCATTTCCGTATTTTAAACTCTGCTTCAGAAATCACAATTCTTTTCCAGACACCATATTCTTAACCTGCTATTTATTTTCTAAGACTGCTTCTCTTTCTCAAGAAGTCCTTAATTTTGATGGGCAATGCTGAATAATCAATCAACAAGTAATATTAAGTGATTACTATGTACTAGGCACATACTGATGAAAACACCACTTTGTCACCTTACAGTCTTTCCTAGGACTTCATTATTTCATTTTATTTATTTTTTAAGTAATAAGCATTTATCTCTCCCCCCAAAAAAAATTTAAATACTCTTGTAAAATATGCATAATCAAGAAAAATATATTTCTACATTGGCCATGTCCAAAAATGTATGCCTCATTCTTCATCATGAGTTAATCACCTATCTGTCAGGAGGTGGGTAACAGATCATTACCCATCTTCTAGAATCACAGATGTCATTGAACTGATCAGGGTTTTTTAAATCTTTCAAAGTTGTTTTTCTTACTAAGGTGTAGTTATTGCATAAATTATTTTTCTGATTGTGTTCTGGCTTTATGCTCTTTTCATTCATAAAAGTATTCCCAAATTTTTTCTGAACCCAGCCCTTTTACCTTCTTTCCTCCTTTTTTATAGTACAATAGTATATCATTTACATTTAGTTGACCAATAAACATTTATTATGTGCCTATTATTGCAACTCACCCATCCTAAGTATTAGAGATACAAAGACATCTAAAAGAGAGTCCTAGTCTCAAGGAATGAGCAGTTCAATGGAAAAGACAACAGATGCAAACAACTTTGGACAAACAAGCTATATACAGAATAAATTGGAAATAATCGACGGAGGGAAGACACTAGGATTAAGAAGAAGTGGGAGAGACTTCTGTGGAAAGCGAGATTTTGACTGGGACTGGAAGGAAGCCCAGGGCAGAAATGATGAGAGAGAGCATTCCAGGCATTGGGGACAGCCAGAGAAAGCCCAGAGTGTTCAGAGATGTGGAATGTCTTTGTTTGTGGAACAGAAAAGAGCCCAGTGTTACTGAACATCAGAGTAGAGTGGGAAGAGATAGGTGGGGTGGGTTGCAGTATAAGTTATGAAAAGACTAGAAAGGTGGGGATGTCAGGTTGTAATGGGCTTTGAATACTTACCAGAGGACTTTGTTATGATCTTGTAGGTAAGTAGTGTCAAGTTCAAATAGAAGCAAGAGTCACTAAATTATACATAATGATCCATATTGACTTGAAAATCACATATTAATATTATCTGCTTTATCATATTTGTATTTATTTTGATAAATATTTCCCAATTACATTTTAATCTAGTTCAAGCTACACTTTGCAGTTCTATTGTCAGACCATTTTTGACAACTATGCTATAAGTTATAGGGAACCATTGGGTTTTATTGAGCGTGTGTGGGTGTGGGTGTGGGGGGGATGTGGTCAGACTTGTATTTTAGGAAGATCTTTTTTTTTTTCTTTTTTTTTTTTTTTTTTTTGCTTTTTGGCAGGGCAGTTGGGGTTAAGTGACTTGCCCAAGGTCACACAGCTAGTACATGTGTCAAGTGTCTGAGGCCGGATTTGAACTCAGGTCCTCCTGACTCCAGGGCCGGTGCTCTACTGACTGCGCCACCTAGCTGCCCCTTAGGAAGATCTTTTTAACAGCTAAATGGAGGATGAACTGGAGTGGGGAGAGACTTGTATAGCAGATAGACCAACCAACAGGCTATTGCACTAGTCCAGACATCAGGTGATGAGGGCTTGCATCAGGTTGGTAACAATGCCAAAGGAGAGAAGGGGGAATAAGCAAGAGAAGCTAAGAAAGTGAAATCAGTTAGTCCTTGGCAACAGTTTGGCTATTGAGAGTGAGAGAGAGAGCGAGGAAGGAATCAAAGATATATTTAGGCTGTGAACCTGGGTGGCTGGGAGGATGGTGATATGCTTGGCAGTAATAGGGAAGTTCAGAAGAGAAGGTTTGAGGAGAAAGATAATGAGTTCAATTTTGGACATATTGGATTTCAGGTTTCTACAAGATAACCAATTCAAGATGTTCAGTAGGTAGTCAAAGATTCCAGACTGAAGGTCAGGAGAAACATTAGGGTTAGCTCAACAAGTAGATATGAGAATCATAAGCAGAGAGATGATAACTAAATCCATGGGAGTGATGAGATCACCAAATGAAATAGTTCAAAGGGAAGAGAGAGTGCCCAGAACAGAGCCTTGAGGGAAGTTGGTGGTCACAACCTGGATGAAGATCCAGTGAAGTAAGTGAGGAGTTCTCAGATAGGTAGGGAGAAAACCAGGAAAGGTGAAATCATGAAAAATTAGTGAGGAGACAGTCTCAAAGAGAAGATGATTGACAGTACCAAAAGCTACAAAGAGGTCAAGAAAGAGACTTACTGAGAAAAGACTATTACATTTAACACTCAACAACTTTGGAGAGAAGAGTTTCAATTCCATGATAAGGTTGGAAGCCAGAGAGTAGGGAGTAAAGAAGAGAGTGAGAGGAAAAAGAGTGGAGGCATCATTTTTTAGATTGCCTTCTCAAGGAATTTGACCATAAAGTGAAGAAAGCATATGGGATGGCAGTTAACAGGGATAGATGGATCAAGGGAGATTTTATTTTTGAGGATGGGGTAAAAATAGGCATGACTGTGAACATTAGGGAAGAAGATAGTATACAGGGATAAAGATAAGTGAATGAGGATGCAATCTGCTGGCAAAGAGGGGATAGAATGGAATCATTTGTGCATGTAGAGATATTTGCCTTAACAAGAAGGGCTGGCTCTTCACGTGAGATGGAAGTGAAAGAGGAAATAGTGGCAGAAGGCTTCTAGGTGATTTGAGATAAAGTGGAGGGAAGAAGAAGAAGCTCTTGACAAATGGCCTGAATTTTTTCTGTAAAATATGAGGCAAGATCATGAAAGGGTGGGGGAAGAGGGAGCCATGGGAAGTTTGAGGGAGTATGAAAAGGTCTGAAAGATCCACTGCAGTAAATAGGATAGCCAGTTTATTATGAAGGTATAAAAAGAATGTCTGCAGAAATGAGCACCATGTTTATGTCATGGAAAATAAATTTTTAGTGGAGCAAGTCAGTACAGTTTCATGATTTCCTTCAGCTTCATTCAGTAGCACGTGTTAAAGAGTAAAGACAATATATTATTGGAGTGATCCAAGTCTGGGGCTTGGCAGGGTAAAATCAGTGATAGGAGAAGAATAGTGAGGGGCCATGTGAGCAACAAGATGAAGAAGTTGATGAACTAAGATGAAGACATTTTCTCTGATCACTATGACCTCTCGAACCTCTTTAAAACAGAAATTATGCACCAAAGCTATTTCCATGGTCTATGACATTCAGAACCCAAGAGACGGTTAAAAATAAAAAAAATTCTCCCAAACCTAGGAATCGATACTCACTGACCCTGAGCTCATTCACATCCCCTCCCCGATCTTTCACACTACTACTGTGGCGAAGCTGCATTAGGAGAACCAAGGACAAGACACAAGCTTGTCAAAACCCATCTCTATACTCTGGTATGCCTTTCCCCTTTCCAGTGCCATGGAAAACCCAGCTCCAGGCTAAACATGACTTTTTAGGGAGGGGCTCAACAGCCAGCTTGGTCACAGCCCTTCAGGGGCAAAAGTCTACCAGGAGCTACAACCTGGAACCACTAGTGTCAAGGAAAACAGGATCGGAACTGCTGGTGCCTAAGAAAGTAGAATCTGCCAGTGCCAGGGAAAGCAGATTCTGAACTGCCAGTGCCAGAGTAGAGAAATGAGTAACAGAGAAAAGGAGACAGGTCACTAGGACAGAATGCCTTGTATGTGGGGAGCTATGCAATCCTCCACCAAGCCTGAGGGAAAGAACACAGTACCCAGTTGGGGATATTTCTGACCATCCAAAAGTCAATAGGGGCAGAATCCTAGGCTGATGCACTGTGAAATATCCATTGTGGGAAAAGGCCAAGATGCTTTGAGATACAGCCCCCAAGGAAACCACACTCAGAGGGGAGGGAGTCAGGAAGTGATAGATAAGGAAAATAAGGGGCGAATAAAGGTTGAAAGTACCAAAGATTGAAGGAAGAGAAAAATGCAAAGACCTTGAACATAAATAAATCCACAAGAAAAACAGTAACAACAGAAGGAAATATGGCCTCTAGATCTAATAAACAAGTTCTGGCATCTATGAAAAAATACCACAAAAAATGGAAAATGATCCAACACTTGAGGGGACAAAGGACCCTTTGAAATCTGAGGTGAACACGGAAGCCATAGATGCTGTCCTGAGCTCTTTAAAAGATAAATGAAAATTATGAGTGCAGAATTTATGTCCTGCATAGCAAAAATAATGAGTAGAATAGCAAAACTGGAATCTGCAATGACAAGCCTCACCAAAGAAACCACTAAAAGGAACAAAAGATTGGGAATGTAAATACATAGAAGTGAAAGATAATCTAAAAGAAGAGAACCAAAAAAACAACAAAAAAAATACACTTACTATTCCAGCAAAACATATTGAACTCTAAGATAAGACATGCAGAGATAATTTAATAATCCTAAGTCCCCAGAAGAACATGACAGGACAAAAAAAAAACCTTAACATAATAATGAAGGAACTAATAGAAGTTCCTAGGACTTCCAAACATAGAAAATGAAATTCCAGCAGAAAGAATTAGAAGAGATTGTCTCCAGAAACAAAACAAAACAAACAAACAAAAAAAAAAACTAAGCTTGCAAACTCCAAGACACAGAGTGATTAAATTTAGTAATTCAACTCAGAAACAGCAAGTTCTGCTTGCCATCAGTAGAACAGCCTTTAAATACAAAGGAAAGGATATTCAAATAATGTAGGATTGTTCCAAACCCAATTAAAAAGAAGAGGAGGGAATGAAATGACGTGCTCAGAAGAGTAATGGAACTCAACATGCAGCCCAAGATGAGATTTGCAGCCTGAAAATCTCAACTTATCTGTACAGGACAAAAATTAACATTCGATAATAAAGAAGGATTTGAAACATTTTTAGAAAGAAAACCAAAATTGAAGAGTTTATTTGCCTCTCAAAGACCTCAAACAACAGAAATTTGAGAGTAGTAAATAAACGCCACAGGCAAAGACAATAGCAGTAATAGAATGACAATAGAAAGACCAGTGGGAGACTTCTTCCTAAATATACCTAAAGAGTCAGAGGTGAATCTGGTAAAGGTACTGAAGAGGCAGACTGGATATTATGGACAGAACCAGGCCTACAGGTGAATGCTTTTGGGGAGGGCCTTTATTACAACATGGGAGAGTACATACAATGGAGAGAGGGAGTTAGGAGAAAAAAAGAGTCAAGGACACACCGGGGCCCCAAATTTGTACTCTTCAATCCAGTGACACTGGCCTCTTGGCTGTTCCACAAACAAGACACTCCATCTGTTTACCCTAGTAATTTTCTCTGGCTGTCCCCCATTTCTGTCATGTTCTCCCTCATCATGTTTGCCTCCTGTCTTCCTTTAAGCCCCACATAAAATTCCATTTTCTTAGAGAAAGCCTTTCACAATCCCTCTCACCTCTAGGGCCTTCCCTCTGTTAAATATTTCCTTTTTAACTACATGTAGCCTGATTGTATCTGTTTGCTCATTTGTCATCTTCCCCTATTTGAATGGGAGTTCCTTGAGTGCAAGGACTGTCTTTTACATGTCTTTGTATCCCCAGGACTTAGTGCCGTGCCTGTCACATACTAAGCACTTAAATGTTTAATGATTGATGGCAATTCAGTATTCTGAGGCATATGATGGGGATATGAGCTCTGGCTCTGCCACTTACTTGAGATATGACTATGGGCAAGTCAATTCACTTCTCTCCCATTCATTTTATTCTTCTGTACAATGGGAATGGTAAGGTGCTTTCAAACTCTAAAGCCCTCTCTAAATGTCAGATATTAATATTATTGTTATTTTTCTGTTTTCCTTCCTGGCAGGATTTGAGCTGATAAATATCCACAGCCCAGGCTAGGATGCCCAAAGACTTAACTTAGCCTGGACAGAATGGTATGAAGTGGTAGGGTCCCAGTGGTCGCATACAGGAGATCAGATTTTTGGAACAAAAATATCATGACACAGATAAGGCCTGATTAGTGGATTAATGCAAACAAAGAAACCTATGAAGTTGCATGTATTTGAATTTGTGCTATTTAAAGTTATAAATATAAACTATTATAAATTATTCTAGCCCAATAAAAATATGAAGCATGAATTCAAATAATGCGACTACTTCACGTAATTCATTATTCATGTTAATCAGGACCTAGCTGTATTTACTACCTATGTGATCTTGGGCAAGTCACTTAACCTCTATGGGTCTCAATTTTCTCAGCTATGGACAATGATCACTAAGGTCCATTCCATCACTAAGACTCATGATATTATATGAGTGACTTGGCCTGTGCTCAATCTGCATGTTCCTCCTCTGTTTCTTTTTCCCTTTGTTACTCCTTTGCTACCACAGTCTAATGAAAAGAGCTCAGGACTTAGTGTCAAAAGACAATCACTAACTGTATGCCTTTGGGAAAATCACTCGAACTTTCTGAAATTCAGCATTGGTATAACAAGGAGTTTTGGACAAATAACATTTATCTTTTCTTTCAACTGTAAAACATATGATCTATAAAATTCGGACTAAAAGAAAAAGGACCAAAGCAGAAGCCATGTACTGACAATGGAATCCAAGATGACAAACTGTAACCATGGCCCAATGCCAGGTCAAGAAACAAACTGTAAAGAAACTTTGAATTTGAACAATGAATTCCCATGTGATTTGACTTACATTACAGTGTATGAGTTCTAGGTGTATAATCTTTGCTGCTCTAAATAACCTTCAACTTTGAACAGCTCTTGTGGACTGCTATTTCTTTTATGAGGAAAAAAGTAAGTGTTTTGGAGATGCCAGACAGGGATGCCTTCCTCTTTGGTTGTGGAATTACTTAATGTAGAACACTAATTATCATTTGCTAATGAAGTTGGTAAGCAAAGAGGAAAGTACACTAAAGGGTGTTCCTAAAGTCTGGACACGTAGGTAAAAAATGCATATTTTCAAGAAATGCAATGAATGAAATTTTCAACAACATTTTGTTTAATTGGAATATTAACAAATAATACCTTCAATATGATTTCCATCATTTGTGATGCAAAGGTTGATGTGCTTTGCAAGATTCACATGAACTCGATGTAGTAACTCAATAACTCCACATCGCCGTCAATTTTAGCACATTCACTCTTGGAATATGAATATGAAATCATATGATGTTATGTGAAGTTGAAGATGTTATTTGTTAATATTCCAATTAAATAAAATGTTGTTAAAAATTTCAATCATTTCATTTCTTGAAAAGAGCATTTTTGCCTAGGTGTCCAGACTTTAGGAACACCCTGTATATCTGCAGCTAGAAGACGTGAGCTTGAGTCCCAGCTCTTCTATTTACTAGATTCATGACCTTGGGAAAGTCTGTTCAACACACTGAATCTCAGTTTACTCACTTATAAACACTTTTTACCTCATGAGATTATTCTGAGGAAAAGAATGTTTTGTAAACTGCAAAATGTTATACTATTGTGAGCAGTTATTATAATAGGTGCCAAATAATTTTATTGAATGAGCGAATGAGTGAAATGTAATAGGACATTTCATTTTCAAGTTAGGAAATATGTCTTTCTTTTTAAAAAGTGTACAGGTTACTCTTTCATGTGGTGCCAAGGAGGTGAAGAGTTCTATGAAACTATCATTATAAAGAATTCATGAAGATAAAAACTCATGGGACCTAATCCTCTGTTCTGGATCCAGACACAGCAGGTCCTTTCTCTCCTGTTCACTATATGTTTACCTTAAATTTGACCCCACGGCAAAAATGGAATACTCCTGGAAAGAGGAAAATATATGAAGCCCTTTGCTTCTTTAATGGCAGGCTCCCTTTAAGCAGATGCTGCTACACCTGCCAAACTCCAAGCTATTGTGTGATGTTGAATGCTGTCTATGTGAATGTGAGCTTCAATGAGCAAGTTCATTTGAGTCCTCAGGATAACACTCAAGCCCATCCTTAATAGAGAAGAAACATGTTCTCAGAGACTCGTTTCTTTAAATAAGCCTGTTTCCTCAATAATTGGCATTTTTCTTGCCGACATTTCGTATGCAATCTGAAAAGCCAAAAGGAAGTTTAATTAAAAGCTAACAATTCCTTGGCTCGGAGTTAACCTGAAGGACCAGAACCCAGTTTGGAGGTGAGAATTCACAGCCCAGTGCTTGGGAAGAGTCATTGAATTGCTGTGGAATCCAGCAACCTCATGTACCTTTGACAAGGATCAAACATAGCGAGGAGAGTGTTGTCCCATTCTTGTGTGCAGTAAGACTGTAAAGCAAGAAAGACTGAGAGGCAGATCCGTGGGAGTGGGAGTGGGGGTGGGGGAAACAGTAATTCCTTACTCTAACAACAAGCCATTTATGCTCTGTGATCTGAAATGGGAAAAAATTTTGAGTTAGCATATTATACTTATGGGCTAGACAGTTTCTTTCAATATCACTACTATTACTGCTGAAGTAACTTTCTTATCTTTGGAGAATTCTTTGTGCAAACTAACAAAAGACTATTTTGTATAGAAATAGTAAATGTATGGTTGTTGATGACTGCCATTCCTGGTGTCAGCCATACTGTGTTCTGCTCTATGACTTTGTACTTTACTAGTTCTGCTCTTACTCTATATCAACACTGATGTATGCATCTAGATGATACAGTTATGGATAATATAGATTTATGCACTGGCATAGTTAAAGATCCAGATCAGGGGTGGGGAACCTGTGGCCTTGGGGTGCTCAAGTGAGGCCTTTTGACTGAATCCAAACTTCACAGAATAAATTCCCTTAACAAAAGGATTTGTTCTGTAAAACTTGGACTTAGTCAAAAGGCTGCACTCGAGGACCTAGAAGGCCACAAGTGGTCTTAAGCCTACAGGTTCCCCACTCCTGATCTAGGAGATATAGATCTAGATGGCTGTATAGACAACTACATATACATATATACATAAAATGTATGTATGTGTGTATGTTCACAATGTAAATATATGTGTGTGTACGTGTGTGTGTGTGTGTGTGCATGTGGTATGTGTCTAGCATCCTTTCAGGGCAAGCATTCCCTCTAATTTGTGTTCTCAGTTTGGGTGACCTAGCATATGACTACTCCAGGTTCAAGATACTCAGAGTCTGTATTGCCTTGCTCTCCCTTTCTGAGTCATTGAAGACCAGTGGCAAAACGAAAGTCAAGATGCAATCAGTGTTCTGCGAGTGACTATATCTATCTCCATAGCAATATCTTACCACATATTTATATAGGTTTATTGTATGTGTGTATATATATATACATATATATATATATATATATATACTTATGTATACACATGAATAGTTCTACAATATGTACAATATACCTCTGTGTGTGTATATATAAATTAATATAGTCTGTACCTCTGATTTCATTGGTTAGGTAAGTTTCAGTAAGAAATAAGTTGCACCATTTCAGATATGCAACTCATCTGCTAAGTCTATTCTTAGAAAGCTTCCTGAGCATTAAGAGATTAAGTGATTTGCCTGTAGTAAAAAGAATTCATATGTGTTAGAAGCAGGACCTAAGCTTAGCTCTGAAGACTCCAAGCCCTTTCTGCTACACTAGCTTATCACACTAATAATAATAATAAATAATAATAATAATATACTGTATCTGCATCAAACTAATAATGGCAATGCTATATTAATGCTTGTCATATGTCAGGTCCTTTACTTAGGATAGAATTATAAAAATTAAGCAAAGCAACAAGAATCACAATCACAATCCCTACTTTCAAATGGGTTTAAAATCTGTTGATAGGAAGATTTTAAAATCAATATATAGTAATAAATCAAAATCAAAATAGGGTAATAAAATCAATATATAGTAAGATTATGAGGCACTTATCCCCATTCCCACTCTCACAAGTGAGTTGGATTCTCCAGAGTAAGACTACATTTCCACCTGAGGGTTCTGAAGAATCAGGGGTGATTCTTCTCTACCGTTAGCTTGTATGCTTTCCCCAATGTTAACTACCACTGACTAGTGTCTCAATTTCATTTAAGCAATCAGCATCATTTAGCTTTTACAAAGGGTCAGTCACTCTGAAGATATAGCAAGAAGAGAATTTATAAAATATTTCCCTCCAATACCTGCTAATGCACCTTTTTTCCCTTCTACATCATCTTGGTCCCTGGGGAGATTGGGCTCAAACTTAATGCAATTTCTACATTGCATTCACCCCACCAAGTTCATTTCTAAATGAGACCTTAAGTTGATGAGTGGATGAATCCACATCTTTGCAAGTGCTGACTTGCATCAAGTAGGTCCTGATTTAGGGTCTCAACTTCCACATCTCCTGTGCTCAGCCTCCCACAAATCCCAACATGGATTCCAGCTCTCTAACTTCTTCCCCTCACTATTATTATTACTGACTTTTTAAAACTTACATAGTCATAGCCATCTCTAATACTCTATCTAAAAGCATGAGGAATGTACTTTACAAGAAGCATGAACTCACAAGGCAGAAGATGATGGTGCTAGTAGGGTCACCAATGATGAAAGTACTTGCCTGCTCAGCCAGCCAGAAAGAGGATAAGACCTTACTTTGGCTGATTAGTGCTTCTTGAATACTCCCAAGTTCTGGTTCTACAGACAACTAACAGTCTATCTACTCACTGTTTGGCTAGCAGACTGGAGCAAGGTACGGAATGTCTAAAAGTTTCAGAGAAGCAGTTTTAGGGTCTTTGTAACCTTCTAATCATTAAAACTGTTTCAATGTGGAAGGGGTTGCCTTGATGGGTAGTGTGTTCTCCTGTACTGGAGTTCTTCAAGAAGAGGTTGGATCACCCTAAGGCTGATACATGTTATAGTAGCAATTCCTTTTGGATATGATTTGGAATAGGTGATGGCTAATGTCCACTTAATAAATTCTGATTCTCTGACTCTGGTGACCCTGGTCAATAGAACCCAAGTAATCTAATAGTTCCTACTATGCTGAAAAGGGCTCATGCACTGTTCTATTTTCAGCTAGATTGGCTAAATGTATTATGGAGAGACTTATCACCAATAGGCTGGTCACTAGGTGAGGAATTATTTGACCATGGAAACCCAAGAAACAGACAAAACTAGAAAATTTTCTGTAATTCTATGTGGCCCCCTTTTACTTCTGTGGTGATAATAGCAGAGAGACCAAAAAGGATTAATGTTACTCTGAAGTCATGTGTTTTTAGACTATCTATAACTATTAACTTAACTGTTAGATACTCAGAAGGTGATATGCTTGCCAATAGATAAGTGGAAATAATTGTGCAGGAGCTGTTATATCAATCTTGATGTTAAATTGTGTTAAAATAAACACAGAAAATACTAGTTGTTAGACTAGACTAAATATACACAGAGGAGGTACATGCTGAAGGTGATACAATTTTGAGGACATTGAAGATCAGTTCTCAAAATATCTGAAAGAGGAACTAGTACTAAATATTTAGAAAAAAATATGACCAAAAATATGATCAATCACTACCACTTCACATCTCTCCTTTCTAATTTCTGCAAAATCTTTGGGAGAAAAAGCTATACATATATTAAAGGCATCCATGATAAAGATATATAAATGAAACAATCAGTCTATTCCATAGCAGACTTCATCTTTATGGTTACACAAGAGACTAAAATGTGTAGCAAATGTAAGATCTCACTGTATGCAATACTTGTTGACTATAAGCAAGAAATTTGACTCGAGCAAAATGCTGACTTGGAGAATTTCTTCCAACAAAATGCTTCTCATGAATATAATGAAATCATACAAAATCCCTTGAAATATATGTATACACACATGTGTATCAGAGAAAACTTTTTTTCAAAATTTCTTTGATTATTCACATGAAGTGAGACATAGAACCAATTTGTTTATCACCAATGACCATGAAGGATATCCATACAGAGTCTATATGGACAAGAGACACCAGTTCTTCCAGATCTTCCTTTATATGGTTGGAATTTTGTTGATTCAATCAAGACCACAAATAACATTTGGAAGGTTGGTGTATCTACATAGAAAAACACTCTCTCTCTCTGTCTCTCTCTCTGTCTCTGTCTCTGTCTCTCTCTCTGTCTCTCTGTCTCTGTCTCTGTCTCTCTCTCTCTCTTTCTCTCCACACCCTCCTTCAAGACTCGCTCTAAAGAATGACTTTTTCTTCATTCTTCCATTACATTTCTGCTTTAACTCAGCAAGATGGTACAGTGGATAGAGTGTAGGACTCAGTCAGAATGACATGAGTTCAAATTCTGCCTCAAACCATATAATCCTGGGCAATTCAGTTAATCTTCCATGCTTCAGTTTCCTTATCTTGAAAATGGGGATACTACCTCACAGACTTGTGATGACTAAATAAGTTAACATATATAAACAGTTTTGCAATCTTTAAAGCCTTATATAAATGCCATGTTGTTATTATTACTCCAATATATTTTACGAGATTAAAAACTTCATTCTGAGGAGTCCCTAGGCTTTGTCAGACTATCAAAGGAGTCTAGGACACACACAAAAAAGATTGAAAACTTCTATTGTAGGTGGAAATTGTATTCAGCAACTAATTTGGCAAAATTACTTCTGAGCACCTTTCGTATACTGAGATGTGAATCTGAAGACTTTGGTACTGTTTCAGTTTTCCTTTTAGCCTCAATTGATTTTTTTCTATACCTTACCTAGTGTCTAACCACCTTAGGGTAGGCACTTAAACTTGTCTAGACTGGCTTCTCAGCATAGAGTTTTGGAATTGGATTTCAGATAGAATTTTGGAACTAGATTTCTGTTTCAATGGAAGAGCCTTGGTTCGAATCCTTTCTTTGACAGTTATTAGCTATGTGTCCTTATGCTTCACTTAACCTTTCTTAGCCTCAGTTTTCTCATCTCTAAAATGTGGATAATCATACCAGTATTAATTGTCTCATAAGTTTGTCGAGAGGGTTAATGGAGATCATGTTGATAAAATGCTTCGAAAACCTTAAAGATTTACACAAATGTCAATTATTAATACCTCTCTGCTCCCACCCCCCAATGCACATTTCCTTAGTTTTGACATGTTTTGTCAAAGAACTGCCAAGACAATAGAGAAAAAAAGCTCCTCCTTTTATTTTTAAAGAAACGCTTTAATGTTCATAAAGTGCTTTGCTGATAACACTTTACGGTAGCATGCTTATTATCATACCAGTTTTAAAAAGAAGGAAACTTTGGCTCCTAGAAGGATATACTCAAATTTCCATAGCTAGCAAGTGTCAAAGGGTAAATGTGAGCCCAGATTTTCTGGTGTGGATTCCACAGTTCCCTCTAGTATTTCTCCTAGCCTATGCTGCCCCCATTGCAATTACTAGTGTTCAAGGATCTGCTATTGCATTTACTGTACAGTGAGTTCAGACCACTTTTATTCACTATTCCCCCTTCCTCTTCACATATCCCTTTGAAAAGTACTTCCATTGTATATTATAGCTGTCTGTGATTGGACGTTATTCCTTTCCTTGGCTTTTAGCTATATTGTGCATCTCCCCTATCACCTAGCAAACTGCATACAGTAGGTGTTTAGTAAATATTTGTTGGTTATCTGATTGATTCCCAATTAAATCCAAGAGAAGCCTAGTGAAGGAGTAATTTGGCCCAGAATGACCAAAGTGGGCATAGACCTGCCCCCAAATCCTCAGATTTTATGTACAATCCCCTGATGCTGAGCTACCTCTCAGAGTTGGATATATCCCCTCCCCCACCCCATCCACCCACACTTGGGCACTATTACTTGGAAATGTGTGCATGATGAAATTTAAATACCTGTGAGATAAGATCAGAAGATGACAAGAACAGTTGATGAAAAGTCAAAATATTTTAGCAATGTAAACGCACTTCAAATTTTAATTTTATTTTTACTTTATGTGTTTCCTATTCTGAATGGGACAAATTGATGTGCAATTAACTCCATTGTATGTTCATTTTGAGCCTTGAAATTGACATAATCACTAATAATACTATTAATAATACCAACATTAATGATCCTTCGTGCTCCCAGGCACTTTCCCTTCTTGAGCATGTGCTATTTACAGTCACACCTGAGAGCTGTTGATGTTTGGGGCAGGGGAAGGTTTAAGATGTACAAATATTGCCTTGTGACCTATAAAATCCAGCTATATTAAAAAACAAACCCAGTCATAAAGTCAGAACCAAATTTCTCCCCGTAGTACATAATGCCTAGACTAATTAATGGAGTAGCGAGGCTGAAAAAGGGGATGCAGTGAAGTGTAGTAGAAGGAACATTGCCCTAGGGGCTTGTAGGTCTGAGTTCTAGCAGTGGCTTTGGTACTGACTTTGGGCACCTGACTCTCCGAAAGTCAGTCTCCTCATCGTTAAAAATCAATGGATTGGCCAAGTGTGATGCTGCCAAGCAGGTTGAAACTGGCAGATCTCCTGGGCTCAGGGGTTCTGAGCTGCAGTGGCCTAAGCTCATCATGTGTTCTCACTCAATTCAGCCTTAATGTAGTAACCCTCCAGAAGTCAAAGGCCTTCAGAGTGCCTAGGGAGGGGAGAACCAGTCTGGGGTAAAAATAGAGCATGTTAAAGCTCACACATCAATCAGAGTGGGACCAGACCCATGAGCAGGCCCTGGACTTCCAGCCTGGGTAATATAAGGAGACTAATCACTGATGACGATGATGATGATGACGATGATAAAGATAACAATGGATTGACGATGAGCCACAATGATGGAACGGAAAGAATATAACTTAGAATCAAACCCAAGTTCTGCTATGCAATAGCTGCATGACCTCAGGCAAGTCTCTTCACCTCATGGGGTCTCGGTTTCCTCCTCACATATAAAGAGAAAAGGAGAAGAGGCCTAGATGACCTCTAGAGCTGATCTTCCAGCTCACAAATCCCACAGGTCCTATGATCCTAGTTTTGATAATATGTATGTGTGTATACATATAAACATATATAAACATACATGTATTCATGTATATGTATATATACACATGTGCATATATACATATGCATGTATACATACACACACACACATATATATGTACACATTTATTTCTTGATTGAGGAATACAGCTAAGCATATTTTGTCTCTTTTATGGCTATGCAAATTTCCTAATTGGAAGTAAATCTTAATTTTCCTTTTCTCTATCTTAAAAATCAATAAGTGCTAAGATTAGCAAGTGGGAAAAGGTTGAATCATCTATCAATGCCACGAAATCATAGAAATATTTCCATGCAACCATCACACTATTCAGAAAACTATCCCACTAAACCGCCTTTGTTCCTGCTTTTCCCCTTCCCTGGTGGAAATGCCCCTTTCCCAACCTTCCTTTTATTCAGATTCTACTTAATCTTGCATGGTTCATTCCTTCCATGGGAGTGTTCCCTGAATACACTGACCCCCAATGAACTCTCCTTTCTTTGAACTCCTCTTGCACATGTAGATACTACCAACAACTGAATTGCTTTGTAATTTGTTGACATGTGTACTCTGTCTTTGCAATGAAACTGTAAACTTCATGAGGACAGAGGGTATCATAATTCTTTGATACCTAATACAGAGCCTAGGCCTAGACAAGGCTTATAGTAAGTACTCCATATATGATAGAATCACAGGATCATAGAATTTCAGAGTTGGAAGTAAACCAAGTGAACATCTCTTTTAATCCGTACCCAAAAGAAGTCTTCCAGTATAATAAAATTTAAAAACCGTCATCCAGGTTGTTTTGCAAGACTTCCAATTAAGATAATTCCACTACTTCCTAAGGTAGTCTATTAATGGTTTTAAGGTTCCTCCCTGGGCCAAAAAAAAAAAATCTACCTAAATTTCTCTCTCTCTCTCTCTCTCTCTCTCTCTCTCTCTCTCTCTCTCTCTCTCTATATATATATATATATATATATATATATATATATATATGTATATATATATATGTATGTATATATATATACATATATATGTATATATATATATATACATATATATGTGTGTGTGTGTGTGTGTGTATATGTATATGTGTGTGTATGTATATGTCTATGTGCTCATATATCTTATACCCATCATACTTGTTTCTGTCCTCTAAATTCAAGTAGAAAAATTTTAGTTCCTCTTTCATGTGACAACCCTCTAAATACTTTAAAAGAGTTACCAGAGATACCATACCCTCTTGCTTCTTGAGCCTTTTCTTTTGGATAAAAACTCTCAGATGCTTACTTCGATCAAGGTCTTTCATCACATTGTCTGCCCTCCTTTGAATATACTCCGTCATATCAATAACTTTATAAACTATGTTGCCCAAAACTGAACAAAATGCTCCAGATGTGATAAGGGTAGAGTACTGTGAGACTAAGAGCACCTTATTTCTGGAAGCTATACTTTACTTGATGCAATCTAAGATCATAGTAGCTTTCTTGAATGCCGTATCACGCTGCTAAGTCATATTGAGCTCATAGCCTACCAATCCCAGATCTTCTCTAGAAGATTTCTCTGTAACCAAATTTCCTCCATCTTACACTTGGGAAATTGATTTTTTGAACCCAAGTATAGGACTGCATTTATCATAATTCAACTTCATCTTATTAGATTCAACCCAGTGCTTAACCTATCAAGGCATTTTGGATCATGACTGTCATCCAATTTGTTATCTACCAGCATACCATCTTTGCCCTTATACAAGACATTGGTAAAAATGTCAAATACCACAGAATCAAACAAAGATCTCGGAGGTCTTCCACAGGAATTCTCTTGCCAAGTTTATATTAAGGCATTTTCTGTTCTTTGAATCTGGTTACTGGTTCCAAATTCATCCATTGTTATCTAGTACAAATACTTCCATATTTTAACAATAGCAGAGATAGCTTAAAAAGTGCTTTGTTAAAATTTAGATATATTATATCTTAAACAAAGCCCTTATCTACCACTTAAGTAATTGTCAAAAAAGGAAATAAGGTTAGTTTTTCATGACTTAGTTTTCATCAAACCTACCGGCTTTTTGTAATTCTCTTATTTCTCAATAGTATTTATTTTGGTAATTTTTGCTAATTTAGTAATTCTTTTGATAATCAACTCCTTTTTAACTATTTTTGCTTAGTCATTCTACAATTCATTCTTCTGGTCAGAGAAAACAGAAGCAAAAGAAAATCAAGAAGTTATACCTTTTTTTTCTGGTTTTCAGTAAGGACTATCCCATCCAATACAAGCAGCAGTTTTATTGTTTCTTTGATTTGTCTCATTTACCTAACATAATTAAATCATCATTGATTGATTGATTGATTGATTACTATCATGGGGCTCTCACTGTTGGATGGTAATGCCAATTACATGGACATACAAGCCTATATTTAAAAATCTTTAATGTTATAAAATAATTTGTATTTCTGGGTAATCTATTCAATTTTTGGCATTTTTAGACAATATTAATTTGGGAAAACTATAAGCAAAATTGGCCAGATCAACAACAACAACAAGAAAATATATGACTACTCAATGAACACAGAAAAAGCCTTTAACAAAATAATCTGAAACCAATAAAAAAACTCTAAAATCAAGAGGAAGATTTATCTATGATGAGGATAAGCTGGAAGCCTTTCCAATAGGTTCATGCATGAAATAAGGATGTCCATTATTAGGATAACTATTCAATATTGTACTACAAATGCTAGCTATAGCAACAAGACAAGAAAAAAGAAATTGAAGGAATAAGCATAGATAATGAGGAAACAAAATTATTATTACTTTTTTTTTGCAGATTACATGATGGTTGACTTGGGAAATCTTAGAGAGTCAATTAAAAAACAGCTAATCAAAGCAATTAAAAATAGTTTCATGATGTCACCATGTAGGGTGATATCAAAAGCAAATTAATGGAGCACAGAAAAAAGATGTAAAGATAGAGGAAGAGTTCATGACCAAACATGAGATAAAGAGGTTCACAGAAGGTAAAATGGATTATTTTGATTACATAAAAATTTTTGCAGAAACAAAACCAAGGCAACTGAAATTAGAAGAAAAGCAGGAAACTGGGAAAATGTTTGCAGCCAATTTCTCTGATAAAGGTCTGATTTCTAATATATATAGGGAAGTGAATCAAATTTACAAGAATTGAGAGCCATTTTCCATTTGATAAATGGTCAAATGATATGAATAAGACAGTATTCAGAGGAAGAAGTCAAAGTTATAAATAGCCATATTGAAAAAATGCTCTGAATCCATAATAATTAGAGAAATAAAATTAAAACACCTCTGTGGTGTCACCTCGCACCTATAAAATTGTCTAGGATGATAAAAATGAAAATGACAAATTCTAGAGGAGATATGGGATAAGGTACACAAATGCACTGTTAGATGAAGATGTGAACTACTCCAACCATTCTGGAAAGCAAATTGGAACTACGGTCAAAAAACTATTAAATGATACATACTCTTTGTGCCAGGCATACTGCAGCTAGTTCTGTATCCCAAAGAGATCAAAGAAAGGGATAAAGGACTGTGATGCCAATCAGTGATTAAAGATCTTTCCTTCCCATTCAATAGGCCTCAGATGGTAACAGTTAAGGGAGGCTTGATTAGAGGCAGGCTTACACACTTGTGATGCCAATCAATGATTAAAGACCTTTCCCACCCATTCAATAGGCCTCAGGTGGGGAAGCTTGATTAGAAATTTGTTTGTAGGCAGGCCTACACCCTTTACTTACTAGGTGCTAAACCCCAGGCCTATACTCTTTACTTACTACTAAGCCCCAGGCCTACACACTTTTGCTGATTGGGCATGAAGCCCTTGGGCCCTAAAAAGAGTATGTATAATCAGAAGGTAGCCATAGTAAAGTCAGAATTCAGAATTCATCCCAAGGAGAAGTAAGAATTCAGAGTCGACAGAGCTGCAGCAAGAGTACTGAGCGGAGAGCAGAAATCCGGGAACTGTGGAGACCGGACAACTGAGTGTGGAGAGAACACAGACAAGCAGACAGTTGGCATGTGTGAGTATTTACAGGAAGGCCCCAGCAGAGAGGAAGGTTACAAGATGACTTGGTTCCTTGCTGTAATACTGTGTTATAACTTCCTTGTTACATTGAGGTGGATTTACTTGTTTTGGAATACAGTTACTGTTATATCAAATTGGAATTACTGCTTCTGGGATTTGATCATCTGGTATCTAAATAAATGTTATACTTACTCTGCCTTCTACTAGAGAATCTCTTATACTTTGCAATTCTGAACTATACAGGCATGTTCACAGTCATCACCTCTGCCTAACTGATACAAGGACCCATATGCACAAAAATATTTACAGCAACACTTTTTTATGGTGGAAAAGAATTGAAAACTGAAAGGATAATTATCATTTGGGGAATGGCAGAGCAATGCCATGGAATACTATTATGCTGTAATGATGTCTTCATGAATGGTTTCAGAAAAACCTGGGAAGACTCATGTGAATTGATGCAAAGTGAAGTGAGCAGAACAAGAACAATTTATACGGAAACAGCAATATTATAAAGATAATCAAACCTGAAAGACTTAGTAACTCTGAACAGCACAACAAGCAAAATTCCAAAGGTCTCATGATGAAACATGTCATCTAATTCTAAATAGAAAGCTAATGGACTCAGAGTACAGATTGAAGGCTATTTCTTTCTTTCTTTTTTATTTTTGCTTTTTAAAAACATGGCTAATGTGAAACTTTGGTTTGCATGACTATACATCTTTGTAATGGGTTTTGTTTTATTTTTCAATAGAAGAGGGAAGAGGAGAAAGAGAATTTGCAACTTAAAAAAACAAATATGCAAATAAATACTAATAATAAAATAAAATAAATAAATAGTTAAGAGGGAGGGTGTGTTTCTCTTCTGCCTTACCTTACCTAGTCCCCCTCAGCTACAGGTATTCTAAAGACTAAAACAAAGCAAACCTAGTCATGGTTCCATCAGTATTCTCCCTAAATGCATCCTGGGGCATCTCCAGTCACCCTGGTAAATATCAGGCCACTGGACCCAGATGGCTCTGGGGGAGAAAGTGAGGCTGGTGACCTTGCACAGCCCTCCATCACTCAAATCAAAGTCAACTGCAAGTCATGTCATCATTTCCCTAATGTCATGGTCCTCTTCAAGAACGAAAGACAAATACAACCTGTGAGTTGCCTCAACCTCTGCCTCTGCCTCTGCCTCCTCTCTGTGCTCCATTTTGATGCCTGAAGGCTGCCTCCTTAACTTCTGGCTTACTGGCTACATTTCTTTCTCAAAAACCAACCCTGAAACCCAATCCACTTTGGAGGTCATAGATTAGACAATAGGTCCCTGCCCTCCAAGCACAGAGTGAATGTCAATACCAAATAATAGTTGTTTCTCTTTTGGCCAGGAACCCTGAGGGTCTTCCCCTCCCAGTTTGATTTTTTTTTTTTGAGTTTTGATTAAAGGGGCCATCCCTTGATTAACTTCTTAAAGAGGTCTATTCACTGAATGGGTGTTACCTTACTCAAAATGAGAACCTGAAAAGCCTTTAGCCTAATAGAGCCAGGGTCTCCCAATGCATCCTGGGCCATCTCCAGTCATCCTGGTGAATATCAAGCCACTGGACCTAGATGGCTCTGGAGGAGAAAGTGAAGCCCTCCCTTACTCAAATCAAAGTCAACAGCAAGTCATATCATCATTTCCCTGACGTCATGGTCCACTTTGAGAATGGAGGACAAACACAACAATTCTTCCTAAAATGTGGTTCCCAGAAATATATATACATATATATATATATGACACTCCATATCATTTGGCCTATGACAGAAAACAGGAGGATTCTGATTTCAAAATCAGCTTCCAGCATTACTGTATTTAAAAACAAACAAGCAAACAAATCCAGCTAAGACTCCCAAGTACTTTGACACAATTTTCTAGCTCTTCTTCACTTCTTAGATGGGACCAAAGTTGTCCCCTGGCCAGTATAGGATCATTTCCAGGTTATGTTAAATATCATTTGATCCCCTAGCTCCTCCTTATTAGCCATGGATTCTTGTTGAATTCCATATAGAATTCAAGTGGCATTTCTGAGGAAGAGAGCGTAGATTCCACATCTTGCCCAGAATAACTCAATGACTACTTTACAGCCTGTAGCTGTACAGTTTATTTATAATTATAGCCACAGTCTGCCTGTACTTTGAATGCAAAGAGGGACTTTAACTGTCAAGTTATTATATTACTCAAGAGTTTAATTAATAACACACTAATTGTAGAAGCCAACATCAAGAGTCACATCATATTGTTTCTATTACATGTTGAAAGTATTTGAAGTGATTCAGTAATTAAAAAATAAAAAACCAAACTTTGAAGTAGAGTGCTATCTTCTCCTAGGGAAAGAAGGTCTTCTATGGTGTGTATTTTCTCATTTCCCAAGCTGTAGAATTTCCCCCGGGTTCTATGCCGAAGTATTGAAGGATAGTTAAAAAATACAGTCAGACCAAAACATAGTCAAATATTGTTTGGCTATGAAATCACCTGCCAGAATGCTGCATGAAAACTCTCAAAAATACATCCCTAGATTGTTGGATCTATAAGAGCCCACGCTTATAGAACATATAACGACAGAACAAAAAGGAGTTTTATATAGATCATCTTATCTAGACCTTTTTCATGTAAACAAAATGAGACTTATAGATGTAAAGTCATGCACTAGCTGTTGGTGTTTGGACTTGAACCCAGGTCTTTAGACTCTGAGTCCAGTGAGCTACACCTCTATTAGTACATATAACAATTGCATTCTCTCCTGTCATCAGTACCTTGTGAAGAATTACAATGATCTCATCACTTTCGGCCTTATAAATTTTCAACAAATTTTCTTTGCATTTCAGAATGTGCATATAATGAAAACCAAGACATGCATTGGTGACAATAAAAATTAATAAATTATGAAAATCTGACAACCATGAAAAATCAGCGATAAAAAAATGAGAATTGTATCATATTAGTCACTTGAGTGAAATAGAAACCAAGATTAAGTTTTAAAGATTAGGAATATGATTAGAAAATTGATAAAAATGATAACTTTCATAAAAATTGTAAAGCAAAAAAGCCACTAATACAATTTAATATACTGTGGTATATAATATTACGTGGAGCAACTAATGTGCTATGAACCATTTCAAGTACCAAAAAAAAATTACCTACAGGCTTGAATTAATAGATACATTTTATGGCACATTTTAGCTATAACCTAAAATCAGATTCATAGAATGTAAAAGAATAAAAGGGCCTGAGAAAGCCTCTAACTTCCTCATTTCCTACATAAATAGCTATATAAACTATAGCCAGTGTTATGGGAGCAAAATGGCATACTGGATAGAGCCCTGGGCCTGGAGTCAGGAAGATCTGAGTTCAAATCCAACCTCAGACACTTAACTACCTGTATGTCCTTGGGTAAGTCATTCTCTTTGCCTCAGTTTCTTCATCTGTAAAAAGGGGATAACCCCAGCATTGTTGTGAGGATCAAAGCACTTGATGTAGTCTCTGTCACCTACTAGGTGCTAGGCAGATGCTAGCTATTTTTTTATTTTTCATAAAAGAAAACTGAGACCCCAGAGAAAGGAAATGACTTATGCACAAGCACACAGAGGAAGAACTAGAACTTGACCCTGTTTCCTCACTCCCAGCCCAGTCCTTTTTGTACTCTACACTCAATAATACCTTTTTCCAAAAGGGCACATATGAATTGAGTCCATTCACCAGGTGTGGGGAGGGCATCATTCACCACTTTCTGAGCTGCAGATGCACAGTTTGTAAACTAATGATGTGCAAATTCACATAATCAGTGATTGCAGAAGAGGTCCTGTTTGGCGAACTGCAATGCAAAGATGGCTGGAAAAGCAGTTATGGAAGGAAATAATATGGAACAAAATAGAATGGAGAAATTTCAATCGACTCTCTTAGCTGCTGTAATTTATGAGACTATGGGTAGTGATCTGTTTGATAAGCAATTCAGCTATAACACTGTGAAAAAAAGTACAGTGGATATCGTTCATTACTGAAGGTCAGTAGGGTTCATTTGCCCCACACCAATTTCTACTTATGCATTCATGTTCTAAAATATTCCACTCCTAAATGCAGTGCAGGCTATTTTGAAAACCATTTCCCACCATGGATCTTTGAATGGAAAGGAAAACTGATACAAGTCTCTTGGGTGAAATTTGAAACTTGTCCCATTTGAAGTGCATCCAATAGGATTTATGGTGGAAACAACAAAGATAGTCAAATTGTTTCCTATTTTAAATGGGAATGTTAGTACTCGGGAAGGACATCAACTTGATATAGCCCCGAGGACTGAAGCCTTTTATCCACAGAACTGATATAGTCTCAGGCAACAAAGCACCAATATCTGTTTCTCTGGTAATTCTCTCCGTGCGTCAGATCCTTTCCAAAGTGCACAGCTCTGTGCTCCACTCTGGGTCGGGCAGGGTGGGTGGCAAGATTACAAGGATTCAGCATTGGGATTTAGGCCATCATAAAATGTCAGCTTTTTGAGGTTTCCAGCTCTGAGAATCACGGAATCTTAGATTTGGGAAGGACTTCGGAGGATCCCTAGTCTAATGTGTCCTTGAAAAGGAATAAAAATCACAACATTAACTCATGTTTGTATACCACTTTAAGGTTGACAAAGCATTTTCCTTATCATATAACTCTGAGGAAAATAATGTAAACGTTACTATACCCAGTGTATAAACGAATATAGTGAGACTTAAATAGGTTAAATGTCTTACACTTTGTCATACGGCCAGTCCATCAGAACCACAACGTGAACTCATATGTCTAGGTCCAGAGCTTTCTACCCAACACCACAGGCCTTGGCAAGCTTAATAGCATCCTTTTTCAGAGAAGTAAATTCAGTTCCCTCACCTAATAAATGTAAAAACTGGAATCAGGCCCAGGTATTTTGACTCTTATTCCAGACCTCTTTGCCCTATACAATGATCCTGATTATAAGAAGCAGACATTCAGAATTACCTGTAACATGTCTGTAATAGATAACTTGCTATCTCCAGAGCCAGTCCTTTGCACTTTTGGACATTTCCAGTCTCTAATATCTACCTCGTATATTCTATGATCCAATGGAACTGGTCTCCTTGTTGTCCCTGTTATGGTAATTAGGGTGAGACATTTTTAGTGTTTTCTCCTTTGGAATGCTGAGGTAATCAAGTGCCTTTGATGAGTTTTGCTTTTGAAATGTAATGGTAAGCAAAGTGGACTTTTGTTGTTTTTGTTTTCAGTTCTTCTCAGCACTAAGGAATCTTTGATTGAATCAAGAATCTCTGATGACCTGCTTATGTCAAGGGAAGGCCCAG
Source organism: Trichosurus vulpecula (assembly GCF_011100635.1). NCBI lineage: Eukaryota > Metazoa > Chordata > Mammalia > Diprotodontia > Phalangeridae > Trichosurus > Trichosurus vulpecula. The sequence goes on along the minus strand of NC_050575.1, from coordinate 9,520,206 downwards.
TTCACATGGGTTTGAGTTGCATGGTTGTGACAGCCTCTGACCCTGAAAAAGTCTGTATAAACTCAGAAGTTAGAGTTTTGCCTTTGGGGGCACACTCATTGAAAGAGTGTTGGTGGGGGCAGCTAGGTGGCACAGTGAGTATAGCACCAACCTTGGAGTCAGGAGAACTTGAGTTCAAATTCGGCCTCAGACACTTGACACAATTACTAGCTTGTGACCTTGGGCAAGTCACTTAATCCCAACTTCCCTGCCTTCCCCACTCCTAAAAAAAAAAAAAAAGTGTTGGTGACAAGAGTGTTGGTAGGCATTGAAGCAGCTCCTCCCCCCCACCCCAACCCGTGCCCCCGGCTTTGAAAACCCAGATGTTGGTACCTCTTTCCCTGGTAACTATGTAATTCCCTGGTCAGACAGAAAGAGGCTTGTCTATTGATTTCTGTGTGTGTTTGCTTTGTTTATATAATATATGCTTGTAATTTCTGTTTGTATTTGCTCTGAAGTTCAGGGTGTTGGCTTTTGCCCCTGAACTAAGTGAATGATATATGTATATTTAATTAGACTGAAATTGTTAACACCTTAAAGTTCCTTAGAAAAGCAGATCAAAGCATCTGTGCTAGCAGCCCTCCTGTGTGCTTGCGTTATGGATCTTTCACCGCCATAACAGTTGCTAGCAACATTGTTGCCAAAGTCCCTTAAACAAGACATTCTGTATCTCTACTCTGAGCATTTTCACTAGCTGTCCCATATGCCTGGAACTCTCTCTTCCCTCATTTCCATCTCCTGACTTCCTTCAGGTACCAGTTAAAAATCTCACCTTCTATAAGAAACTTTACCAGATCCTCCAAAATTCTAATACATTCCCTCTGCTGATTATCTCTAGTGTATCCTGTATATAACTTGTCCCCATTAGATTGTGAACTCATTGAGAGCAGGGGACGTTTTTTGCCTTTCTTTGTATCCCAAGCACAATGGCTGACATTTACTAGGCAATTAAAAGTGTTTAACAACTTGGCTAATTATTAGTATTTTTTTTTTATTACATTGAGCAAAAATCTGCCTTTCAGCAGTGTCTTTAAATTGCCCTTGCTTCTGCCTCTTGGTCTAAATGAAGGTGGTGTAATTACATTTCTCTGTGACCAGTCATGAAATGTTTGAAGACAATGATTGTGTCCCTCTCAGTTTTCCCTTCAGATTAAATATCCAGAAATTTTTTTCCCAAATACTTCTAGTAAGGAACAATATTTAGTCCTTTTGCAACTTACTCTCTTCCAGCTTTTCTCGAGCTTGTCAATACCCTTTTTAAAATTGCCCCAAGTAGAACATAATACTACAGAAGGAGTGCATACAAAATATCACCTCTCTCCTTTAGAACGCTGTGCTACTGAGAACACTGCCCTACGTTCAGATACGCTGTTTTGGAATAGCATACCGTTTACTCATAATAAGTTATATAAGTTTATAATGAAATCCCAATGGACTCTGCATTCCTCACCCCACTTCTACTACTGCTACTATAACTATATGCTGGTTATCATAACAATATGGAAAACGAATGCAGGATCGTGCCCCAAAACTCAAAGAAAGGAAGTCCATTTAAATGTCTGTGGGAAGGGAACTCTATGACTCTGCACATTTCAAAGTGGGGCAGGTAACTAAAGATTATAGTGCAGTCAAAACCCAGGGATGAGAATGAACTCGAGGAATAAGGAGACTGGGGACTTGCATCTTTGAAGTAAAGGTTAAAGATGAAGCACGTGTTAGAAATTATAGAAGTGAAAATGTCTGAGGTAATGGATCATATGAACCCAATTCTGTGCACACATTGGCTACTGTGGGAAGCTAAGGTGGTCATCAGTGCCCAAGACCCCTGGCGATACCCTTTAGAACAATGCTTATTAATCTATCATGAACCTATTTAAAAAAAATTAATAGCTATATTTCAACATATCTAATGCCCTTTGAAATCTTCTTTATTTTATTTTATGTATCTAAAACATTCTGAGAGGGAGATCATAAGCTTCACCAGACTGCCAAAGAGATCCCAGGACATTAAAAAAAAGGTTAAGAACTTTTGCTTTAGAAGGATACAGAGGTATTCAAGAAGCATCCACTGTTCTTATGGAGTCTACAGTATATGACAAGAAATGTTTAAAAAGTTAAATAATAAAAGTTGTGAATAAAACTTCAACAACAGAAGGTAGAGAAGGAAACATTACCTTAAAAAGTAGTTGTCAGTTGATTGGGGAATGACTAAACGGGTTGTAGTACTTGAGTGAAATAGAAGTAAGAAAGTAAGGATATGATGAATACAGAGAAATCCGGGAAATACATGCATTGATGAAAATGCAGCAAGCTGAACCAGTAAATCTCCATATACAGTGACTACAGCAATGCAAATGAAAGAACTGCAGTGACAAAGGAGTCAAAACAGAAGGCCAACAAGTGCTAATGACTGATCTGCCTGCCCCCGCAAAAGGTATATGAGAAAATACTTTTCAGAGGTGGAGGACCATGGGTGCGGAATAGGAAATATTGTCAGACTTTCACGTGCTGGTTAATTTTGAATGGCCAAGTTTATCTGTATGCTTTTTAAATATTTTTAATTTTTTTATTTTAAAAGATTGTCCTCTGGGTGGGGAGAGGGAGGTGGAGGAGATATATTGGGAAATATAGGTACAAAACAAAGCAATCATAACAATATCGTGGCTCAGTGGATATAGCTCTGGGCCTGGAGTCAGGAAGAACTGAGTTCAAATTTGATCTCTAAAACTTACTAGCCATGTGACCCTGAGCAAGTAACTTAAGCTCCGTTTACCTTAATCCATTGGAGAAAGAACTGACAAACCACTTCAGTATCTTTGTTAAGAAAACCCCATGCACAGAATTGGTGTGCTATGGTCCATAGGGTCATGAAGTGTTAGATGTGACTGAACAGCTCAACGATAACATTCTTCATACTTGTTTTGTAAAGTGACAATTATGGACAATCTGTGCTATGGGAGTTCAAAGAAGGCTCCCTACAGGAGACAGGCCATAAGCTGGGCTTCGATAGATGGATTGGGATTTCTAGAGTTGGAAAGGAGGAATGAAAGCATTTCAGGTGGGGAGATAGCCTCACAGCCCTTAATTATATTATCTAGAGATGGCCATCATAAGCTCTTTGAGGATAAGCTGTGTGTGCCAATTATATGCTTCACACCTGTTGTATTTTTTTTTAATCTCCTTCCTCCAGCCTGTGGGGATCTATTGCCTACTCTTGACCACCACATTTCAGGAAGGATACTAGCAAACTGGACAACATTTGCATGAAGGTGATCAGAATTTTGACTGGGACTACACTTCTCATACAAAGATCAAATGAGGCAATGTGGAGTTGTTAGCCTAGAAGAGAAATGCCCTAGGGGAATGAGTGTTGCGATTATTGCCTTCAAATATTTGAAGGGATATCTTGCAGAAAGGGTGTTCAAATTTGGTTCTGTTTATCCCTAAAAGTCCCATCTGGGAATAAGGAGTAAAAAGTAGTAAATATTAGTAATAAGTAGTTTAAAAAAAGTAGAAAATGTTCCTAGTAATTATACCAAAGTACAATGCACTTCATCAATGGGGAATCACAGATTTGAGGCTGAAAGGAGGTCATGTAATCCAACCTTCTCATTTTATAAATGAGAAAACTGAGGCCTAGAGAAGATTAGCAATTTGACCAGGGTCACAAATCTTCTAAATGGCAGAACAAGGACTTAGATTTGGATCTTCTGACAATATCCAATGCTCTTCCCACTAGAACAGTGTGGCCTTTTAATAATTATTGAGAATGTTAAGATTAAAATATTCAGTTTGTGGATGAAATGTACAAAACCTTTTTACTGTATTCTGGGGAAAAAGTATCTCCTCTTGAGTAATAGCCTTAGAGGTCAAAGAAATGTAGCCTGCAGGGTGTTCAAATAAGTCTTTCAGTCTGATTCCATCTCAAAGGGAAGTTTTTACTACCTTAGCCCTCTCTGAGGTCCCTTCTGAGATTTTATTATTCGATGATTTTGTGATTTTAGATGATGGCGCTACCAATTTTTGGCCTAGGACAGCAAAAACTGTAGTTGGTTTCTGCTAGGGAGTAAGTTTGCTGGGTAGTACAGCGATACAGCATAGTACCTAGAGTCAGGAAAACTCATCACCCTGATTTCAAATCCAAACTCAGATACTTACTAGCTGTGTGACTCTGGGCAAGTCGTTCAACCCTGTTTGCTTCAGTTTCCTCATCTGTAGAATGAGCTGGAGAAGGAAATGGAGGAAATGGCAAACCACTCCAATCTTTGCCAAGGAAATCCCAAATAGGGTGATGAAGAGTGGAACACTGCTGATAAGACAGAGTAACAACGAAAGGAAGTAGATAAAGAATTTCTTGCAAAATCAAGGCCTTCTTGTTGCTCATGCCTCACATATGTTCTTCTTCATAGTTCTCCTTCAAATTTCACTGCCCACGCAGCTTCTGATTAGTGATGCCTTAACTGGTTATTAGCCCAATACTTCCCCTGATCTCCAGTTTCTTCACGTACTCTGACTTTGACTCAACTCCTAGGAGAGCTAGTAGCTAGTGGAAAATATCCTTTATCATCAGAATATTAAAGTTGAAAACAATTGTTTTTCTTTGTGTGGGATCACTGACAGCACTGCATAATTTCCTAAAGATTATCTAGCCCAATATCCTCTCCCTCTTATTCAACCCTGGGCCCATCTTATTACTAATCTACAATTCCTACCAAAGATACTTATAATAATGAGCTAAATTCATGGGCTTCCAAAAAACTTAATGCTATAATCTGAGTAATATGCATTTTTATCTACTTTTTTTCTTTTATGAATTTCTAGTTGATTCTCATTTCAATGACTATGAATCATTAAATCAACAAATATTACAAATCATTTATTAGCACCTCTTACATACTAAGGACTGGAAACTAAGAAGTAATCTATAGCTGTATTTATTGCTTGGTGAGAATGGTCTATTCATGCATTGAGCGTATTCTTGATGAAAGCATTGATGAAAGAAATTGGCAAACTTTTGTAGTTAATCACCACAAGACGATATGTTCATAGTCACATAACTGACTCAAAGCTAAGAAAATATAAAATCTAATTGTTTATTGGCAGTGGTCAATATCTTTTCTTCAAAAATTTATTATATAAACATATTAAAATAAATGATACATGCAAACATAGAACTTTAAAAAATGTTCTTTTTCATTATGAATTTGACAAATGTCAACAAACATAAATATTTCAGTTTATCTGCATTCTTCACCACCCCCCTTTGCAATTTAGCTTCTAACTTCATCGCTTGATTGAAACTGCTCTCTTTCTCAATTCACCAACGAGCTCTTAATTGCTGACTTTGGCAGTCTTTTCTTTTGGGGCAGGGCACGGCAGTTGGGGTTAACTGACTTGCCCAAGGTCACACAGCAAGTAAGTGTATCAAGTGTCAGAGGCCTGATTTGAACTCAGGTCCTCCTGACTCCCAGGCTGGTGCTCTACTCACTGTGCCACCTAACTGCCCCTTAGCAGTCTTTTCTCACCGCTCACGCTTCTTTACTTATCTTCTGCTGCTTTTGACACTGCCAACCACTCTCTTTTTTCCTAGATGTTCTCTCCTCTCTGGGCTTTTGTGATAGCTCTCTCTTCTGGTTTTCCTACCTGTCTTACCACTCCTTCTTAATCTACTTTGTCGGCTCATCATTCATGTTATGCTTTCCTAATTTTGTGTTCCTAGAGGTTCTGTCCTAGGCTCTCTTCGCTTCTCTCTCTAATAGGCTTCTCTCTTTTGAAAACTGCATTAGCTTTCATAGGTTGACTATGCAGATGACTCATAGTAAAAAATACATATATCTATCTCTATCTATCTATCTCTATATATTCAAACTCAACTATTTTTTAATTAATTTATTTTTAATTTATAATATTCAATTCTACAAGTTTTTGAGTTCCAAATTTTCTCCCCCTAGCTCTTCTTCCCCCTCCCCAAGATGACACGCAATCTGATACAGACTCTACATGTACATTCACATTCAACATGTTTTCACATTTCGACTTCCTTTCAAAGGCACCACTCTTCAAGGCTCATTACCATGGTGATATCCTGAACTCCTCACTCTCTCTTACCTTACGTTATCCCAACAGTTCTGCCTCCATAACATCTCCTGAATCTGAGTTCTCTCTGCTCATATGGCTACCACTTTAGTTCAAGTTCTTATTCTCTCTTGCCTATGTTATTTCTATAGTATCCTAACTGGTTTCCTGTCTCAAGTCTCTCCCATTCTAGTCCATCCTACAAACTAATGGCACAGTGATTTTCCTTAAGCTCAGATGTGACTATGCCATTCTCCTTATCAATCAATTCCAGGGGGAACTTGTTGCCTCTAGGGGGAAAAATAAACTCCCCTGTTTAGCTTTTAAAACCCTTCACAACATGGCCCCAACTTATCTCTCCAGCCTCATCAGACATCATTCCCAATCCCATACTCTGATTCAGCAAACTATATCTTCTCTCTGTTCCTCACACATGATACTTCCCCTCTCATCTCAGCTCCTTTTCACTGGATGTCTTCTTGGCACGCATTTCCTCCTCACCTCTGGCTCATCGAATTCCTCTTTTCCTTCAAGACACACTTTCAACATTAAGTTTCTTTCCCAATTGTTTGCATTCTCTTTCTTTATATTTTATTTATTTTTTTGCATTTATTATGTTTATATTATTCAATATGTACTTATATGTGTACTTGTTATCCTTCCCATCAGAATATGAGCTCCTTGAAATTGGGAATTATTTCATTGTTTGTACTTATAGCCTCAGTGTCTAGTACAGTGCCTGGCACATAGTAGGCACTTCATCAATGTTTGCTGTTTGGTTAATTGCATCCTCACATTATCTCTGTGAGGTATAATGTGCAAGTACTGTTATCTTCATTTTACAGATAAATCAAATGAGACTCACATATAAATTGACTTGTAAAGGATTAGACAGCTAATTCGTAGCAGAGCCAGCCTTCAAACTCTTGTTTCTGACTCCAAATCTAGTGTTCTCAAAACCCAGGCTACTGAATTCCATTTCCTCTATTTCCAATTTCCTTGGCTACCCCACCCTGCAGCGACCTCCCCTACATTTGAATTCTGATAGCAGTTATTTTTAATACGAAATTTGAACTTGAAGTATCTTACATCTTTTGCAAAAGTCCTGCTCCTATTTATTGCCAGAGCTTAGAGGTGATGCTGTATCAGTAAGGCAATAATGAAAACGTAGATGATAATTGTCAAAATGCCTCTGTGGTTCTGTATTGCAAAGTGTAAGAGACTCTCCACTCCAAGGCAAAATATGGACTTTCAATAAAATAGAGGACTTTCAAGCTTTCTCAGTGAAAAGACCAGAGCTGAGTAGAAAATTTGACTTTCAAACATAAGAATCAAGAGAAGCATGAAAAGGTAATCAAGAAAGAGAAATCAAAAGGCACTTACTAAAGTTGAACTGTTTTGTTTACATTCCTACGTAGAAAGATGATGTGTGTGATTCATGAGACCTCAATATCATAGGAGCTGAAATGAATATGCATATATATATATGTGTATACATATATATACATATGTGTGTGTCTATGTATGTATATATGTAGGTATATATATATATATATGTACATATATATATATATATATATATACACACACAAAGGGCACAGGGTGAGTTGAATATGAAGGGATGATATCTAAAAAAATAAAATCAATTTAAGGGATAAGAGAGGAATATATTGAGAGAGGGAGAAAGGGAGAGATAGAATGGGGTAAATTATCTCGCATAAAAGTGGCAAGAAAAAGTGGTTCTGTAGGAAGGGAATAGGGGGCAGGTGTGGGGGAATGAGTAAATCTTTCTCTCATTGGATTTGACCTGAGGAGGCAATACCATACACACTCAATTGGGTATCTTACCCCACAGGAAAGAAAGAGGAAGAAAATAAAAAAGGGGGGATGATAGAAGGGAGGGCAGATGGGGGGAGAAGGCAATCAAAAACAAACACTTTTGAAAAGGGACAGGGTTAAGGGAGAAAATTCAATAAAGGGGGATAGGTTAGGAAGGAGCAAAACATAGTTAATCTTTCACAACATGAGTATTGTGAAAGGGTTTTACATAATGCTACGCATGTGGCCTATGGCCTATGTTGAATTGGTAATTCTTAGGGAGGGCAGGTGGAGAGGGAAGAGGGGAAAGAATTTGGAACTCAAAGTTTGAAAAACAGATGTTCAAAAACAACAACAACAACAACAAAAGTTTTTGCATGCAACTAGGAAATAAGATACACAGGCAATGGGGCATAGAAATTTATCTTGCCCTACAAGAGAAGAAGGGAAAAGGGGATGGGAGGGGAGTGAGGTGACAGATGGGAGGGCTGACTGGGGAACAGGGCAACCAGAATATTTGCCATCTTGGAGTGAGGGGAGGGTAGAAATGGGGAAAAAATTTGTAATTCAAACTTTTGTGAAAATCAATGCTGAAAAGTAAATGTATTAAATAAATTTTAAAAAAATTAAAAAAAATACATTGAGCCAGCTATAGTGGTCTTAGGACATAGAGTATTTAGTGTGCATTGTGTCTGGCACATTGTTAGTGCTTAATAATTGTGTTGACATGTTATCTTACTGGGCAGCATATAAAACAAACATATAGTGATTGGATGTGAGAGTACTAAATTTGAGAGATTAGGAAAAGCCTCCAGAAGGAATTGGTGCTTAAATGAAACTTTAAGGGAGCTGGGAGTTCTAAGACGTGGAGATGAGAAGGGAGAAGACTTTAGACAAGGGGAATGGCCTTTCCCAAAGGCATAGAAACAGTTGATAGTATGATATGTATGGGGACAGAAGATAGGGCAGTCCAGCAGCACATCATAGTTTGAACAATAGCCATCTTTTTCAACCACTTGGTGTTTCCTGTGTGGATAGTTGTTGAATAATATCTGGCACACAGTAGGCACTTAATAAGTGTTGATTGATTGATTTGTTGTGGTTGAGTTCCTTCTGTCCTACTCTTAGTGACCCCATTTGGGGTTTTCTTGACAAAGATACTGCAGTAGTTCGCCAGTTTCTTCTCCAGTTCATTTTATAGATGAGGAAACTGAGGTAAACAGGATTAAATAACTTGCCCAGGGTCACACATCTAGGAAGTGTCTGAGGCCAAATTTGAACTCAGGAAGATGTCTTCCTGATTCCAAGCCCCATGCTCTATCCTCTGTGCCACCTAGTTGCCAGACTGATTGATAGATGAGCCAGACTCTTAAGTAATGATGGATCTCATTTAAGAGGGTCTGAAATATTCTGGAGCTTAAGACAATTAGCACATATCTTGAATAGGAGGAGAGTAGGCCAGATTACTTTGAGGAAATGATTCTTGAAATAAAGGCCCATCTTTTAAGCACTAAAAAAAAAAAAAAAAAAAAAAAAAAGAGAGAGAGAGAGAGAGAGAGACTCTCCACATAGAAGGTAGAAGAAGTAAACCATTTATTCAGA